>NC_092862.1:142490547-142588897 GCF_032062135.1 Pyxicephalus adspersus
GGCTGTGTATGGGGTAGGTAGGTGAGAAGGCTGTGTATGGGGAAGGTTGGAAGGTAGGTGGGAAGGATGGATGAGTCTGGCTGCAGCATTCAAATTAGATTATAGAGGAGAGAGTCGTGTTAGTGGAATACCAGAGTGGTGGAGGTTACAGTAGTCCAGATGGGAGATGATAAGAGTGTGTACAAGGAATTCAGATAAAATGAAATAATTTGTCTGATTTTCCAATAATCCCCCACATGAGCTCCATAGTACGGTCGGCCACTGAAGTTGGTTTACCATGTATAGATATCAATCAGCCAATCGGATCCCATGGACCACAACGCCATAAGGCAGCTCAGTTGGTTCTCTCTTTTGTTTTAGTTAGCTCATTGAAGCTCGGAGGACGCAGATTAATTAAGACGAAATTCCTTTGTGTTTTATGTAATTTTCAAGATTCTCTATTAAAAAAAAGCAAAACATTGTAATTATGTAATATGAAAAATAGTATCTCCAGTAATTAAAGAAGGTGACGGAATGACTGCTGGGAAAGGTAATCTGACGAGTCAATATTCCTTTGTCTCCTCTTTAGTTGTCTTCTTGTTTGGCCTGGCTGGGTTCAACTTTTTTGGAGATGGACATTTTGGGATATATGACTTTGGCTGGAGCAACCTGGTCAGTATCTGGTCACATGACTAAAAGACCTGGCATATGCCTTATTATTTCTGCTTGAAGGTGACATCAGCCAACTGCATCACCTGAACTACTTGTTGTTTAGCAGAGATCACATGACCAATGGCAAACTTTCTGGTCATGTGACTGACCAACCTGGAATCTCGGAGGCAGGGCTGCTTTTATGTTGGGAAACCTGAGCAATTGCCCAGGAATCTCACCTTCTCCAGGGGTGCAAGGAGCTACATTGCAATGCATTTGGGCTTCCCATTTCATAATCACCCCGGGCCCCATTTTTGCATGAGTGTCCTCTGCTTTTATGCCATGTTTTATGTTACATTTTATGATGGGAATGGAGTGGCCAGTGTAACAGGGATGATATTTGATTTAAAGAGTGCAGGCTGATAGGTGAGCACAGACAGAAAGAGTGCCCTGCCACTAGGGGGAGCTCTTATGTATGTCTAAAAATGTCTGTAACCATTCTATAAATGTGAATATCACATTATACATTAACACAAAATGATCATTTTGCTAACAAGCACTGTAGGAATAATTCTGAGAAGATTGTTCATCCCCGATACAGCTGCCTATTTTGAGCCCCTGGCAAGATCTTTTTAACTAGTTTGTTTTTTTCCTGCGTCCTGCAGTTTTACAAGCGTACAAATGCATTATTGAGGAGAGCGCTGCCTTTCTGAGCACAGAGACTCCTCTGTCAGGCCTGCACAGAATGGAAAAGTTGGCGGCTGCACAGAGAAAGGCAATGCTTGTCCAAGGGGCCCTTCACTAGGTGGAATGACAAAAATGTGGCAAAGGGCTCCTGCACTATACATAGGGGGTGGCGCCACCTAGTGGTGGGCCCGGCAACAGCAAAAACAACCGTGGAGGGCGGAAAAAGGACAGACAGTAACCCCTTCAAGACTTTGATCTTTGCTCTGAGCTGCTGTGTGTTCCTTCCAGTCCCTAAAAAGAAAAAAAAAAAGAAGTCTGTCCTCTCCCTCATTAAATCTGCCCTTCAGCCTCCCCTTTAATATTATTTTTATTATTAAACAGTATTTATATAGCGCCAACATATTACGTTGCGCTGTACAATAAATATGGGTTGCAAATGCCAGACAGATACAGACAGTGACACAGGAGGAGGAGAGGACCCTGCCCCGAAGAGCTTACAATCTAAGAGGTGGGGGAAGTCTCACACAATAGGAGGGGGATATGGAATGGTGGGAAGTAGTGAGGGTTTAGGAGACAGAAGAAGACGGGTAGGTGAGGGTGAAGCGTTGTATTTTAAATGATTAGAAGGTAGAAGCAAATTGAATAGGGTAAAGAAGACCATTCCAGAGAGTCAGGGCAGCTCTAGAGAAGTCTTGGAGCCGTGCGTGTGATGAGGTTATGAGCGAGGAAGTCATTAGTAGGTCATTGGAGGAGCAAAGAGAGCGGCTGGGGGGGATTTGAAGGCAAAGCGCAGGAGATGTATTGATTCTAAAGGGAAATGGAAGCCAATGAAGAGAACTCAAAGAGAGGCAGCAGAAGAGGAGCAAGGGGATGGATAAGTTCCCTTTGAATAAATCTGCCCTCCAACCTCATCTTTATTAAATTTGCCCCTGGTTTCTCCTTCAGTTCTAATGGCTCCTCCCCTGGACCAAAATTTCTTACTCTGATTTCACTTCACACTGTGAGCTTCACATAATGTACATTAGAATCTGCAGCAAGTCAGATAGGGCCCTTTGTCATTTCCCCAATGCAGGATAAATCAAATCACTATTCGGATGCAGAGTACCAACTGGACATCAATGTAACACACTGGTCAGAATGGGCCAGAGAAGCTTACATTTGGAAAATAAGCTACCAATGTGGTGGGCCCCCCCTAATTTTTGTTTGGGGTGCCCTTAATCCCATGCCTACAACTAACTCCCACCCCTGATCCACCCGCCATGCTTTTTAATTTTTCCTACCTTGGGAACCCTTTGCACCATCCTGGTCCCTACACAACTTCGGGTGCAAAGGACCGCTGATCCAGTGCTCCAAATGTGCGCCTGCTAACCAGTCCCTGCTGGGTCCCCTCATACTGATATCATTGCTTGCTGCTTTTTTTTCTCCATTCACAAAGGACTTAACTAATGGAGAGTGAATAGGAAATATCTACATCATGCAGCCAGGTAAAAAGAAGGATCAGGGCTGGAGTGACCGCAATTTTAGGGGAGTAATTTTATTCCAACTACCTTACAGTGAACTTTCTTCAATTCCTGTCCAAATTTAAAAAAAGTTTATCAGATAGGAAATGGGGGTAATTCTCCAACAGCAGCACAGACAGAAAACTATAACTTTCCAATGCTTTATTTGACTTTAACATGCTTTTTATTCTGGATTATTTGGCTCCCTCTAGTGGTCCAATGATCTAAATACAAGTTATCAAAAGTCCTCTGGCTTCTGCTGAATTTATAGGTGGATATACCCCCAGCCCAACAGAAAAGGACAATCTGTTAGGCAAAGCAGGTTTGCATCTATGGGTAACACTATAGCCCATTTCATGTTGCAATGTTGTTGACATGAATCACATTTAGGCTAAAATGTAGGTTAAATAACTAAAATGTAAAAAATTAATTTAATCTGTGCAGGTTATACCATTTCCAGAGGTAAAGTGGTTTAAGTAGAACTAAAAATAAAAAAATGACATAGATGATACAGTCTGCCATTACCTGTTCTGTTACCTGTTGATCCTACATGTAAATGTAAATATTCCAGTTCTTGTTCTGCAGTGACATTTTATCAGTTGCAAAAAAAAATCCAAAACTTTTAAATAAAAAATCCCCCAAAAAATGTCAGTCTTGTTTCCATTAGTGAGTTGCAATAACTCACGCTTTCATATGCCGAAATACATGTGTTACTGCAACACACATCCCATGCATTGGTGGGCTATGTTGTCATTTATTCTGAACGTAACCCCAAACTCATCATTCAGGGTCTGCAGTGCAAGGCATGGTAACTCACTATTGTTCAGTGTTTTCAAAAGCACAGAATGCAATTATTTTCCATGCATTGGGGTGCCAGTCAAATGACTGGGCTGCCCATGTGAATGGGCACATGAATGCAAAAACACATTACATAACCTAGTGAGAGTCCTTGAACCATATAAGTAGAAATTGACTGGTTTAAGCAACTGATCACTAACAAAGGGCCTATAAAGTGTGTGTGCATTTCTATATGTATGTCCCAGGGTTGGGAGCTCAGTTTAGGCTCTTTCAGTGCCATGGTATGTAACCTTGTGATTGGCAGCTGCTGGGCACACTGCTGTTGTGTGCCCGCGTATTGGAAACTGCACCACAAATAACTAAACTTGCACAAGACTGCAGCCTCATTGCTATTCTCTAAAAGGCAACCACACGGCCAAAAGCTGCACAACATTTTGGGGAACCCTGCTGTGATCTGCCACAGCTGCAGTCACATGCAACAAATCACTGGACCGGGAGAGGATGGGACTGCGGTTAAGCCCGCAGCAGAATGCTGCAGCTCACCAAAGGTCTGAAACGGAGTTAGGAAGTGCACCCAATGCAGTATGGCATCCACATGTACTTCAGGACTTCATTTCATTTACTACGATAAAGAAAGCCTCATTTCCAAGGATTCACTTTGCTATGTGAATAGCCAATATTTCTTTAATACAGCAATCCCTGTGAATCCGAAGCCCAGGTTATTGCCCAGCACTATCGCTCCAGAATAAAATACAAAGTAAGCCCACAAAGGATCTGCACCCTAAACTTCCTAATCTGCAATATATGTGATAAATGCTGCACAATGATTTACTACAAACCATAAAATGCTTTCATGTATCTTTACACCTTGCTGAGCTCAGTCATAAAAATACTTTTCTTGCAGTGATTGTTTGATGATTGCAAATGGCCAATCAGATGGCTCCAATTAAATATTTCTCTGTGTCATTGTTTGTATCATTTCCTACCCCTCATTTAATGTACAGCGCTGCATATTATGTTGGCGCTATAAAAATACTATTTAGTAATAATAATAATAATATTTAATGAACAATTCTCCTAGTCCCCCTGCATTCCACTTTAAATACATTTTAAGTCATCTCTCCTGTGTGGGCACCAGATTCCTCTGTGTCACCCTAAAGTGGTCTCTCTGCAGTCAGATTGGTAGGTGAACCCACCCGGTGATCTTCCTTAAACAAGCAGCATGCACCTGTCTATATCAGCCTTTCTCCTGGCCAGACATGTTTGTGGACCTGCCGGTGGACATGAAGTGCCTAAAGAATTGTGCATCCAAAATTTCTCTGATATGTATCTGGTTGGAGTAATTGAACCTCACCAAAGCCTACAGGGCATGGGAAGCTATGCCATGGGTGTCGTGCACCAATGCCAACATATAAACCAGTATCTCTGCCTACACAGAACTGCCATCACTGCTGAATCTTTCATAGACAGGGGCTGGGTTACCTATTACTTCCATAATGCAGCTGCACCCATAACGCGGGTTTGTGAATATCTGGAGTTTCTGGACAAGGTGGAACTAGGCATTTGTTTCAAACTAGGAGCTTTTAAATAGATATTTCCCTGTGTGAATCTAGAAAACTTTGGGATACTAAATAGACACAAGCATGGGCTCATCAATAAAGAACAACGAATTGCTCAATCTTTTCAGCATCATCACTGAAAAACTTTATGGTTGATGTTGGTATCTGCTTCCTCCGGTATCCCTCTCTTCTTGCCTCCCCGCCTATTTATGTGAAGGGAGACTTCCCATAAATTTAACTCCTCCTGAAGAAGTGCACCAGATCCACGAAACGCGTAGAGGATGTTGCATGTACATGTACTGCATGTCCCGTTTTGTAATCAATTGTTTTTAATGTTTAAATTAATTTTTTTTTGCAAAAATATTGGTATTGCACAGCAAAATAATTATAACTTATTTGGATAAATATACTCATATACTGCCGGTAAAGTCTCTTACTTTGTCCTTTTTCCAATTACCTATTACTTCCATTTATTGGCGATTGTGATTCATCTGACCAGGTGAAAAAGCTGTTATAGATTGTTCCTTTTTTCACCAATTCTAGCAGGTCAAATATTTTTTAGGAGGAGGTCAATTTCAGATCAAATGAAGGTCAGATGCAGGTCTGCCCTGTGCACCATGCCCAGCTACCCAACTGGAGCAAAACTTCAGCAACCTAGGGCTGCACAGTGGCTCAGTGGTTAGCACTCTGGCTTTTGCAGCACGGGGTCCGAGGTTCCAATCTCAGCCCGAACACTATCTGCATGGAGTTTGCAGGTTCTCCCTGTGTTTGTGTGGGTTCCCTCTGGGTACTCCGGTTTCCTCCAAGATTCCAAAAACATGCAGTTAGTTTTTTTGGGTTCTCCCTACATTGACCTTAGACTATGGTAGGGACATTAAATTGTGAGGCTCTTTAAAGGGACAGTTAGTGACAGGACACGGTGCTGTGTAATATGCCGGTGCTATATAAATACTGTATAATAATAATAAACTGAGTTGTGTCCTCCAACCAGGTGGAGGCTGTGGGGTAAGCGGGTATTACCACTGTAGAAAGAACAAGTTAGAGGCTTACTGGACCTACTCTAAAACTAAACCACAGCTCCAAATCTGAAGCCTGGAAAACCACAAGTAGAAGCCAAGGCACCACCCTGCAGTGACAGGTGCTAGAAATAGAGAATAGAGGTATTAGCTGCACACCTGGCTGGATGTGGTCAGAATTTCTCACCAGGCCACCTTGGCCATGGCCCATGGTGCAATGACCACTAGGGAGGTGGAATGACTATATCTCTATATAGAACTGGATCGTGTTGCTGCTGGTCGACCATCTCTACAGTAACAAGAAGCACAAAGTGAAAGAGATTATACTGAGGTCACATACAGTGCAGGGTAACATTTATATAGAAGGAATCACTCTTTCCTTTCCAATCTATTTCCCTCCTTCTGTCCCCTCTCTCTCTACCCCTTCTCCTTTATTTCACTTTGCTCTGTCCTCTCTCCCCTCTTTCTCCCTCCCTTTCTCTTCTTCTTCTCTCTTGTCTCCATCTCTCTCTTTTTCTCCTCTCTCCCTTTTATCTCTTTCTTTCTCTCTACCAATCCCCCTCCCTCTCTCTATCTCTCTCTCTCCATCTTCCAATCTTTCTTCTCTCTCTCTCTTACATTCCTACTTCCTCCTCTTTTTTTCTCTTCTCACTGTCTCTCCCTTCCCTATTCTTTCTCTTCTCTCTTCATCTCTCTCTCCCTTCTCCCCACTCTCCCCTTTTCCTCCCTCTCCCTTCCTCTTTCACTCCCTTTCCTCCGTCCCCCTTCTTTCTCCATCTCTTTTCACTCTTTTCCTTTCCTTCTTCCTCTCTCTCCCACTCTCTTCTCTTCCCTCTTCCTTCTTTATGTCTCCCTCCCCTTTTATATTTATTTCTCACCTCTTCTCCCCCCCCCCCTTCTCTCATTCTACCCCTATCCAACCTCCATTTTCTTATGTCTCTTTCCCTTAATTTTTCTCCCCCTTTTCCCCTCTTTCTCTCTCCTCTCTCCCTCTCTCTCCATTTATTTTTGCCCTCCTCTCCCTCTCTTTCCCCTCTCTCTCTTCTAATTCCTCACCCTCCTCTTTTATGTCATGTTTTCTCCTCTCTTAAACTCTCACTCTTCTTCCCTATTTCTCTTTTCCCTCTCCCTCTACCCAACTCTCTCCTCACCTCACCACTTTTCTTGCCCTCTTTCTCTGTCTCCATCTCCTTCTCTTTCTTCTCCCTCTGTCTCTCCTATTCTTTCTCTTCCTTTTCATCCTTCTCTCTCCTTTCTTTTCCCCTCTCATTCCCCTTCTTCCCTCCCTCTACCCTCTCCATCTCTTTTTACCCATTTCTCCCTCTCTTTCCCCTCTTCTCCTTTCCCCCACTCTCCTCCCATTTCCCTCTTATAGGGCCTGATTTATTGGAGAGGATACACTATCATCAGTGAAGCTGAGTGATTCAGCAATCCTGGAATGGATCTGGTCCAGGATTCAAAACATTTGCTAGCAAACAGCAAATGACTTTAAAGTAATCTATTCCAGGTTTGTTGGATCGCCCAGCTTCACTAATGAAAGTGTATCCTCCCCAGCCTTGGGAGCTTTAATAAATCAGGCCCATTGTCTCTCTACCCTCTCCTCTTATCTTTCTCAATCCCCTTCTTTGTCTCTTTCTGTCTCCCCCTCTTCCTCTTTATTTCTCTGTGCCAACACATTATGCAGTTTTTTGAAGGGTCTGATGTTGTAGCGGTTATTGTTCAGGTAATAATATTATCATTTTTATTATTAAACAGGATTTATATAGCGCCAACATATTACGCAGCGCTGTACATTTAATAGAGGTTACAAATGACAGAAAGATACAGACAGTGACACAGGAGGAGGAGGAGAGGACCATGCCCCGAAGAGCTTACAATCTAGGAGATTCTCTCCTGCCCTACCATTCCATATTCCCCCCCTATTGTGTGATACTTCCCCCACCTCTTAGATTGTAAGCTCTTTGGGCCAGGGTCCTCTCCTCCTCCTGTGTCACTGTCTGTATCTGTCTGTCATTTGTAGCCCCTATTTAATGTACAGCGCTGCGTAATATGTTGGCGCTAAATAAATCCTGTTTATTAATATTAATAATAATAATAATAAAAAGTTATAAAGAGATCTAAGAAACATTCAAATGAAACAGATTCCATGATGTGTTTTGTACAAAACTTTTAGTCCTCTTGTTGATAAAATGTAAAAATTAGATTGACAGTTCTGCACAGAAGTAGATAGAGTTTAGCGAATAAGACCAAAAAAAAAACATGGTGAAACTAAGGATTAACGACCGATCAATGATTATTCCCATTTTTTTTGAACGATCGTATAGTGAACAATTCTGTACATGCTGAAACCATACGAGCGTTGATATATAATTCACCAATAATGTACACACGCTAGATACGATCATTTGAACGATGCAGGAAGTGACATGTACAGGAGAAAGTGTACTGCAGAACGATCACTGAACGACCCTACACAAAATAGATATTGAACGATCGTCGTCCAATCAGATCCGCCGGGACAGTTGTTCGTTTCAACCAACATTCCTCGTTCATCGTTGTTGTGCATTGTTTTTGTTAACGATTATCGGGCGATCGGTCGTTGGTCGTTCATTTCCAATGATAATTATTGCACGTGTGTATGTAGCCTAAAGCTGCGTACACACTTCCAATTTTTATCGTTCAAAATGAACGATGAATGAACGACGAACGATCGATTGGGCAAAAATCGTTCGTAAAAAAAGTAACCAACGACACCGACGAACGAGGAAAGTCGTTGGAAATGAACGACCGGACCGGCGGATCGGATTGGACGACGATCGTTGACCATCGTTCGTGTGTACGATCGTTCATTGATCGTCCATGGTCTGAGCATGCGTGATGAATGAACGTTCCTGCGGTGCACGTAACTTCCTGTATCGTTCAAACGATCGCATCTATTGTGTGTACAATATCTACGAACGATCGTGTCGTTATCTGTATGTACAGGATCGGTGCTATACGATCGTTCGCAGATATCGTGCAGGATCGTTCGACGTTCGTTTACCAACGATAATAATTGGAAGTGTGTACGTAGCTTTAATCTTAGAGGTGCACAGGAGAAGATTATTCTTGGATGATAGCTAACACATCCTGTGCTTTTAGGGTGAATTTTTGCTTTGATTAGAGTATAGGCCCCTTTTTTTTAAAATGTTTTTAGGGTTCATCGGGCGCTGTGCCCTCTCCATATCTCTCCTTGGATATCAGAAATAATGATCAATCTCTATAGCAACCCATTGTTTTTTTTCCGCCTGGGACATCCTCTTTAAATGTATTGGATCTGGTTTACTCATGCTAAGCCCCGTGGAGCTTTTTCAATAGAAAAAAGAATGCATGTCAATCACTGAGGACTATTGTATAAAAGAAAGACTGTTTATTTATTACTAAGGGTTACTGCATTGCCACTAAGGGCAGTTTGCCCTTAATCAAGATGGCGGTCGCAGCGCTCCATCTATGCCGTAGAGCGCTCCCCGGCCGGCAGTCGTACACTGTCGCTTTGCGGCAGCCGGCACAGCAGAGATTTCATCATGCAGTGAGGTGTGAGTGTGATGCGCGTGTTGAGATCCCTCCCCACCCTGCTGCTGCAGCTCACAGCTCAGCCCGGATCTCTCCGCCAATACAGCCGGCGCTGCGCCCCCACAATACTCACCGCACTTCACCCGGTGACCCGCCAACACCCGAACAACACACCCAGAATGGAGGAGCAGCTGGCGCCCCTCAGACTGGCCGTCAAGGAGCAGGTGACCCCTGTGGGATGAGGGGACAAATGGGGACACGGTGGGGGAATGAGGGACCAGGGAGGGAGAAAGGGGGACACCTGGACGCTGTGTGTAATGGGGGGACACCTGAGGAGGGTCACAGTGACACCTGGGCAGGGGGGGACACCTGGGGACTGTGTGCGATAGGGGGACACCTGGGGAGGGTTACAGTGATACCTGGGGACACCCTATGAAGGGGGGACATTTGGGGAAGAGCAGGGAGACCCCTGGGGACAGAGAGGGCACCTGGTGAGGAGGAGGAAGGAAGGTAATGTGGTACAGGTGGACATTTGAGTCATTGTACATAGAGAACACCTGAGGAGGAGAACAGGGAGAACCAGGGACCGTGTATGGAGGGGAAGCCTGAGGATAACAAATGAAGAAGAGCAGGGGGACACCGGCGGGGGAGGGGATGACAAGACTCGGGGACAGAATACAGGGGTAAGGGGGTGGGTGACACCTGGGAAGAGTGTACAAGGGGGGGATGATGATGACACCTGGGGACAGAGTACAGGTGGGGGGACACCTGGGGAGGAGGAAAATGATGACAGCTAAGAAAAGAGATGACAGCTGCAAGAAATGTGGTACAGGTGGACATTTGAGTCATTGTACACCTAGGGAACACCTGAGGTGGAGAACAGGGACAGTGTATGGAGGGGGAAGGATGAGGATGACAAATGAAGAAGAGCAGGGGGACAACTGGGGAGGATGACAACACCTGGGGACAGAATATGGGGAGGAGAATGAGAACACGTGGGAAGAGTGTATGGAGGGGCGGACACCGGGGAGGAGGATAATGATGCCACCTGGGGACAGTGTACAGAAGGGGGGACACCTGGGGAGGATGATGACACCTTGGGTCAGTGTACAGAGGGGGTGGGGTGCACCTTTCTGACAATATATACATGGGGACAACTTAGGAGGAGAATGACAAGCACAAGGACAGGGTATGGAGGGGGAAGCCTGAGGATGTGGATAACACCTGAGGAACAGCTAGGGACAGTGTACAGAGAGACACCTGGGGTTGGAGGAAGGTGACACCTGTGATGTGTAAATGGGAGAAAACGGAAGAAGGAGGAGGATGATGACACCTGAGGAAGATGGTGACACATGGGGACAGAGTACAGAGAGGGGCACCTGGTAAAGAGGATGATGATGACTTCTCAGAGGATGACAGCTGCAGCAGCTGTGGTGCAGTCATAGAATTTCATAAGGGTACATAGGGATCACTCAGGGAAAATGATGACAACTGGAGAGGATGATGATGACGACGACACCTAAGGAGAATGACAGCCGCAGGAACTGGTACAGGTTGACATATAAATCATTGCACATGGGGAACACCCAGGGAGGAGGATGGAGGCAGCTGAGGACAGTGTATGGAGGGGGAAACCTGAGGATGACACCCCAAGATATAGCAGAGTGAGACACTTGGGGTGCATGATGATGATGACACCTGGGGGCAGTGTACAGATGGGGGACACCTGTGGTGTATACAAAGGGAGATACCATGGGAAGGAGGATAACACCTGGTGACAGAGTACATAGGGGGATATATGGGGAGGGAGGGGACACTTGGTGAGGGTACAGAGGGGATACTTAGGGGTGACAGCTGCAGGAACTATAGAACACATGGGCATTTATGGCAATGTATATGGGGGACACCTATAGATGGGGACTGTCCCTGGAGAAGGTCCGGAAGGTGACCATGCACGTATGCTGTATGGAGGGGTTGGTTACATGGGTATGTGGGGGGTGCAGACACCTCAGTAATTATGGGGTGCAGCATATGGAACCAGATAATATTGGGGTGCACCACACCCATGCCAATAATATTGGAGTGCAGGACCTGTAATACTAGAAGTATAACTGGGGCTCAGATATTGGTACTGGCAGTGGTAGGTGTAGTTTGTTGTGCCTCACACTGTAATCGGGTTTAATTTTGTTATTCGGGGCAGAAGGGGGGTTACATATGAAATGTTGGGGAGACATTTGTACAGCGTCAGGTTGTGAATAGCACGCTTGTTTCTTTTTGCAGGTCACATGGTCATCATTTAGAAGTGGATAGACAAGTAGAAAATAAATAAATGATGTCTAATATATATAATTCTATTTATAATTCGGGTGCTGCGTACGTTCTCACATCTGGGGGGTGATCTGTTCTCTCATCCTGGGGGTAGGGACAGCATTGTCACCCCCTGGTGGTCCATCCTCCCCCTACTTTCCTATGTTAAATAGTCATTGGCTACATTGAATCAATAATGAGTTTTCCTTTTCCCTGTCTTGTATCCATTAGGGTCACCACACAATAAATATTCAGACGTAGAATATTTTTTTATTCAATCCTACAAAAAATGTATTGAAGTAGTGTGTTTGTGTAGAATACCTGTTTCCCCCGGTGCTCACAATGGTTCCTCCTGCTGTCTTGTACATCAATACGCAATATCTGAGCTGATGGGAGAAACCACTGGGTGACAGGGGGACAGATATCCTTACCCAAGGGGGAAAAATCCGTAAAGCCAAGGCTGAAACAAAATGGTGATATTTCATCAAACCAAAAAATTTTAAAGTCTTATCCTTCATTAGTTAAAATTTGAGCAAATCCAGTTCACACAATGTTGGTACACAATGCATGACATCCATGTGCAGTGCATTTGTTGTGAACGCTTTGTAAAGTAGAGCACTAGCATACATTGTGATGTGTTGTGAAAAATCCCCCCCGGCCGCTCTCTTCTCTCCTCCAATGACCTAATAATGACTTCCTCACTCATAACCTCCTCACACGCATTGCTCCAAGACTTTTCTAGAGCTGCCCCGACTCTCTGGAATAGTCTCCTCGTCCTATTCGGCTTGCTCCTACTTTCTGCTCATTTAAAAGAAACCTCAAAACCCAACGCTTCAACCTCACCTACCCGTCTTCTTCTGTCTCCTAAACCCCCACTACTTCCCACCATTCCATATCTCCCTCCTATTGTGTGATACTTCCCCCACCTCCTAGATTGTAAGCTCTTCGGGGCAGGGTCCTCTCCTCTTCCTGTGTCACTGTCTGTATCTGTCTGTCATGTGTAACCCCTATTTAATGTACAGCACTGTGTAATATGTTGGCTCTATTATTATTATTATTATTATTATTAATAAACAGGATTTATATAGTGCCAACATATTACGCAGCGCTCTCTATGTAAATCCTTTTTAATAATAATATTGTGCACCTAGGAAAAATATCATACTCTTTATGCTGCAGTGAATAGATTCCTGCATGCATTATTCACCCAAACTAATCACTAAAATATTTATCCTAAAAACTTTAGAAGACTAAAGATTTCCTTGTAAGTTCCTGTGTATCTGGACAAAATAATAAAGCTGGTTGGGGACACAGCAGGCTTGCGGCATGGCACACAGCATTCATCACCCTGCCCCCATTCATAATGAATGCCATTATGTAGTCCTGTAAACACAGCCGGATGACCTCTCTCTATTCCAGGTTACTGCAGGCCAGATGACTGGGAGGACTCATTCATTCATAGTGTGCTGAGAGCGGGTCACACATGGCCTGCCCATCCAAAAAAAAAATATAAATTGTAAATTGGCATAATGCTCAATATTTTTTTACATCGGGACTCTATGATTGAATATTGTTATTGGCTGGGCTGTCCTGGAATCCCAGAAGAGATAGTTTGTATTTATTTTTATACAGTAAAATATTTTGAAATGGCATTCTAATACCTGAATGGGCACCGATGCCAGGCAAAGAATGCTCAGCAGTGTTGTCCCTGGACCATTTTTAGCCGGGCACACAACCCAGCACATTTCATTAACCCTCTGCATGTTTTTGGGGGGTTACTGAAGAGTTGGGTCACAACACAGGCTGCCACCGGACTTAAAATGGAACCAAACTCCAAAATAAAAAAAATACACTTGCCTTTAATCCCGCAGTTCCGTCTGAAGGTTTCTTCGTTTGGGTCCTGCTTCGTCCCGGTATCTGTCTTCGGCCCGGGCACCGACATCCTCTTCTCTCTTATTCTGGGTTGTTTTTCTGTGCAGGCGCAAGATGGGGTTACGTACATGGGGAAAAAGATTTCTGATATCACTGCGAATGCGTGAAATTGTCATTTTTTTTCTTCCAATAAAGAAAGGGCTCTTTCTGCGCATTCCAGAGATCAGTGCATGCGCAGAAAGAGCAGCCAATAGCCTCCCAGGATGTGTGACGTAGGTATCCCAGGAGGCTTTGTGCTCCCATTCTACCGCAGCGATCAAGACAGAAAGGCGAGGTGCTGTATCCCCTCTTTTTTGGGTGTTGCAAAAAAAAAAACAAAAAACAAAATTTTTGCTTTGCATGAAAGGGTAGACAAAGTAAAAATTTTGAGTTTTGGTCCGCTTTAAATTTCTAGGTTGAATACTGTTCAGTTTGGAAGCAGGTGATAAAAAATGTTATCCCTCTTCTCAAACTGCGCCAATGTTCATTTGTACCACCAGGAGGAGGAAAAATGTGGCAGGGGTAATTAGGTTCTATTAAAGTGGAACTAAAGCAAAAAAAGGGAACAGGAATATTATTTATATTATGCAGTATTTATATAGTGCCGACATATTACACAGCGCTGTACAAAGTCCGCAGTCCTGTCACCAACTGTCCCTCAAAGGAGCTCACAATCTAATGTCCCTACCATAGTCATTTGTCTTTATTACAGTCTAAGGGCAATTTTGGGGGGGAAGACAAATAATCTAACTACATGTTTTTGGAATGTGGGGGGAAACCGGAGGAACACACAAACACGGGGAGAACCTGCAAACTCCATGCAGATAATGTCCTGGCTGAAATTCCAACCTGGGACCCAGCGCTGCAAAGGCCAGAGTGCTAACCACTGAGCCACCGTGTTGCCCACAATAATTTTATTATTGCAGAAAAAACACATTACACCAAAGGATTCCTTGTGAGTGAGTGTGAAATCTGCAGCATTTTTGCATAGATCTTCCTGCATGCTAGGTAATGCAGAACTAGGAATTGTCTGGCCAGATGTTTACTGCAGCATTAACGTGTGGCCACCGCTGTCGGGCGTTAACCGCTAGGTTCTTTTTTTTTTTTTTTAAACAAATTCGCTTGGATAGAACAAAACTGAGTGCATGGGGCTGTGACATCTCCCCTCTCTGCAATCTGAGATGTCTCCTCCCCTGCCACGTTATCCTAAACTTTCACTGCACTCCAGATGAGACATTATAGAGGAGGGGGGATCCATCCATAGGACGCTCACTGTATGCCCAAAATATAAAAGTGATTTACATACAACAGAAGGGAATATTAAAATTCATTTTTGATTTTTTCACATATTTGCTGATAATGAATAAAGTTATTGATTTCAATACCCAAGGCTAGGTACACACGCGCAATAATTGTCGTTGGAAAGGATGTTTCACGACAAAAGACTGCACAATGCGTGAACGAGTGCCGTACATACAGCGCCGTTGTGCTCTATGGAGAGGGGAGAACGACCGAGCTGCACCCGGCTGTGCTCTCCTCACCTTCACTTTCATTACGATCGTTCGTTGGTTATGGATCCACCAGGACAGATCCATGAACGACGAGCGCTGTACACACGCCAGATTCTCGTCCGGTATTACCCCTGTGGTGATTATCGGATGAGTGTGTACGTAGCCTAACAGTAACTCTAAACCCTTACTGAATGATACTTAGGAGCATATTTTACAAAAGGGTAAATGTGACGCTCACCAGAAACTGGAGGTGAATCTTACTGGTGTATGTGTTTTTAATAACAGTGATTGTTTAATTGCAGTGAATGTTTTAGGAAATTTGGTTCTTCTCTGCTTAATTTTTTTCCATTCGTTAGGCGTTATTCCACATTGCAGACAGATCCAGCTCCTTTCAAGACAGTTCCGGATGCCAAAAAAAGTTTTTTCCTTAAAAGTTGTAAAATAAAAAAAAATCTCTACTTCTGCACCCCCTTCCTTTATTAAAGCCAAGGGGTGGTAAAATGGCTCAGTTTTTAGTACTCTTGACTTTGCAGTTTGAGGGTCCCAGGTTCGAGTTTCAGCCGGGACGCTTTGTGTTCTCCTTGTGCTTGCACAGGCACTTAGCTTTCCTCTCCCATTACAAAAACATGCAGGTGCCTTAACTGCCCCCCCCCCCAAAAAAACAAAAAACAAAAAAGCCTTTGACTGTGATATTGGTATTTGACCATGTTAGAGTGCCTGGTTCCTTTGGAACTTTCCTTTATTGGGTCCAGCGCCGTCCTGTAATCCATGTTTGTCCTAGTGCAGAGTTAGTGTCGGGTGCTGCCATCTCCGCCTGTCTTCTTTCTTCTTCAGGCAATGTCACCCCATCTGGCACTATGCAGGCGTAAAACCGGGTGACAAAGTCAGCTGTAAATTGAGTGCCGATTTCACTGCGCATGCCCAAGATCAGACATGCGCAGAAGGAGCAGCCAAAAGCCTCTTGGGATATATAGATGACGTATGTATCCCAGGGGGCTCTGCGCTCCCATTCTGTGGTAGTAAAGTCACAAGTAGAGGGGCTTGTTACTTTTTTTTTTTTTTTTTTAAGAAAGAAAAAGAGATCCTTTTTACTTTACATAAAAGGGTAGATAACCATTTTATATAAATTAAAAATGTTGGTGATAGGTCCACTTTAACAAATGTGGAACAGCAAATATCTACTTTTAATTGCAATGCACATAATACACCCATAGTTTTAATAATATTAATACTAATAATAAACAGGATTTATATAGCGCCAACATATTATGCAGCGCTGTACATTAAATAGGGGTTGCAAATGACAGACGGATACAGACCGTGATACAGGAGGAGGAGAGGACCCTGCTCAGGAGAACTTACAATCTTAGGAGATTGAAGATGACAGGTTAGTGAGGTTGAAGCGTTGGGTTTTGAGTGCTTTTTTAAATAGTCAGAAAGTAGAAGCAAACCGAATAGGACGAGGAAGACCATTCCAGAGAGTTGGGGCAGCTCTAGAAAAGTCTTGAAGCCGTGCGTGTGATGAGGTTATGAGTGAGGAAGTCATTAGTAGGTCATTGGAGGAGGGAAGAGAGCGGCTAGGGGCGTATTTTTCTATCATGGCATAAAGGTAAGTAGGACAAGATTTGAAGGCAAAGCACAGAGCTTGAATTTGATTCCAAGGTGAAATGGAAGCCAGTGAAGAGAACTACAAAGAGGCAGCAGAAGAGGGAGGTGGGTAGGCTGTGTATGGGTTAGGTAGGGTGGGTAGGCTGTGTATGGGGTAGGTAGGTAGAAAGGCTGTGTATGGGTTAGGTGGGTAGGTATGTGGGAAGGATGGATAAGTCTGGCTGCAGCATTCATTATAGATTGTAGAGGAGAGAGCACCTTTTGGATTCATTTCAGCCTATTTGCCTCTTAACTGTCCAGATTTCTCTCTTTGCTGTTTTGGCACAGATTTTTTTTTTTTATCTGTACTAAGTTTGTATTAGGTTCTTATTTTGGGCGGGTTTTGCTTTGAAATAGGCATTTGGTTGAACAGCTTTGCTACTTATTAGCATTGTGGTTTTTTAATCTTTTGTTGTTGCCTGGACTCTGAAGCGTGTAATTACTCCTCGACTGTCACCGAAATGTGACTGCGGTGTCTTCTCTGGAAGACCATCAGGCTGAATGGTGATCACTATACCACCGTGCAGCATTTGCAATCAGAAAGCTTTGCATTGAGTAGGCTGCCCCCATATAGATGTATGATTACAGGCTTACATGTTAAGTCCTAATTGTCCATTTCTTTATTTAGTTATAGGTATATGGTCCTGGGCTGTTTTAATCAGGGGGGTGATTGGTAAATTTTTCAGCCAATGTTCTAAACTCGCACACTGTTCTCCAGCTCCTAAGTTATTATTATTAAAGATATAAATATATATATATAGCTCCAACATATTACACAGCGCGGTACATTAAATAGGGTTTACAAATGACAGACAGATACAGACAGTGACACAGGAGGAGAAGAGGACCCTGCCCCGAAGAGCTTACAATCTAAGAGTAGGGGGAAGTATCACATAAAAGGAGGGGGATATGGAATGGTGGGTGAGTAGTGAAGTTTAGGAGACAAAGGAAAATGGGTAGGTGAGGTTGAAGCGTTGGGTCTTGAGGGCTCTTTTAAATGGGCAGAAAGTAGGAGCAAGCCCAATAGGATGAGGAAGACCATTCCAGAGAGTCGGGGCAGCTCTAGAAAAGTCTTGGAGCCGTGCATGTGATGAGGTTATGAGTGAGGAAGTCATTAGTAGGTCATTGGAGGAAGAGAGCGGCTAAGTTTGCACCTTTTAAGGTCATATTGATGACAGGACAACAATTGTAATGGGTACACATGGCAGTATGTTGGCATTATCAATCATCTTTTCATTGCACAAATGACCAAAAATTATCTTAAGTCTAGGTTGCGTTGATGCATTGGAAGCTGCTTCAAGTTGAAATTTTCTGACATATTTGTGGTTCCAGGAATAGAGTTTTAGCCCCCAAAGTTCACACGTTGCACGCTGGGTGGCAGCGTAAGTGGTGAATGTGTTGGTATGTCCTTTGCCCCATGACTAAAGAAAGCTCTGACTGAAGCAAATTGAACTTTTTCCTAAGTAAACCTCAGTGTTCTCCCTAGCCCCTTTTAGCTGGGCGTACCACCCGGCACTTTTCAGTAATCACCCAAAAGCAGGCGGGAGAGTTGGGTCACAATACAGGGGCTGCCACCCACCTACAATTTCCTCCCACACAGCTTAAAAAAAAATCTGTGTTTAACACCGAAACCTGCACAATCTTTAATCCTAAATATTTAGTTTTTTCCTAATTCCAGCCATGATTGAAGTAGCTGGCATCGTGGCTTTATTTCAGGATGTTTTTGTAGTGTCTTGCTCTTTCATGGAGACTATCATTGTAACCTGATGATTCCAGTTGACGTGAGTCAGTGTCCCATTCACGCTTAGCCTGAGCCCCTGTACAAGTGTAATAACAATGGATTAGAACCTGAAAGTGCCGGCTTTAGCCCATTAAGCTGGGTTACGAGCGGATCTACCGAGTTGAGTGGCTTGGCTGCTTGTAAAGGGGCGGCGTATTCGGTATACTTGAATGACACATCGCTTCGCTTGTGTAAGTCACAGCCCTACGTTGCTACAAGGCAAATTCAGGTCACGTCAGGTATTTTCACCTCAAAACGCCTCCTATCCAGGCTTTTGTGTCAAAGGGCAGTGGGTTTGGGTTATTGAGACCCTCGGGTGACTGCTGACATGCTACAAGAGAGAGCCTGTGATTGGAGAAGTACTGCATGGAAGACTGGGACTGATTGCAGATATATTGCAAGGGGGAGACTGGGACTGATTGCAGATATATTGCAAGAGGGAGACTTGGACTGATTGCAGATATATTGCAAAAGGGGGAGACTGGGACTGGTAGCCGATATATTGCAAGGGGGAGACTGGGACTGATTGCAGATATATTACAAGGGGGAGACTGGGACTGATAGCAGATATATTGCAAGGGGCAGACTGGGACTGGTTGCAGATATACTTACTTTCACCCATTAGTACATTTTTCATCTACTATGACTCCAATTTGCTACTTCATCAGGTTCCCAAAGCTCTGTATTGACCCTCTTCTCTCCATCTTGCAGGGCGACATTGTACGAAAGTTAAAAGAAGAGAAAGCTCCACAGGTCGATGTTGACAGAGCCGTGGCAGAGCTGAAAGCCAGGAAAAGGATCTTGGAAGCCAAGGTACAAATCTTCTCACGCTCAGTGATTCTCAAACAAAAACTTGACAGCTGCTTTTATTGTGCCACGTTGTATTGTACAAAGAACATTTTTCTTGTTGGCACGTAGGGCCATGTTACAAGGTAATCCTGAGGTTGGACTAGCAGGGACCTTGTCTAAGTATTTATAAATGTCTATGGTTGGTGGGCTATATGTGGACATAACTTGATTCTGGAGTAAATGTCGGGCTGTAAGGCTGTTTCGGTGTTCCCCCGGCCTATTTTAGCCAGGCACACCACCTGGCACTTTTCAATAACCACCTGGATGTTTTTGGGTGGTTACTGAAAAGTTGGATCACAATACAGAGGCTGCCATCTGCCTACAGCATCTTCCCACCCAGCTTAGAGGAAATTCTGGGGGGTACACTGCATTTGATTTCATACTGTGGCTTAGTACAACTAACAAATAATAAAACCATCAAAAGTGCTGTCTGGATTATATTTAGGTAGGGTACAGGCCAGCTTTCATGGACGGCTTTATAACATGACTCTGGGGTTACATTTGCTCTGACGGAGAGAATACAACTGGAAAAACACACATATGAGGCTCTGAGAGGTAAAGCAGAATTTATGGTGTAGATTCAGATTTCTAAAAAAATGTCCATTTCAATCTTTTACATATTTCATTTGCGGTTTATGGGCTTCTGGTGCAGATTATCACATAACATGCTGTTACACGTGACATTTTTAGCCCACCTATCTTAATTCCACCATGCACCATTTTCATATTCTCACTTCATAAAGCAATTTATACTCCACCATCCAGACAAAAATTTGGCCTTTAAAACCTTCATGTTTACCAGATTCTTCCCCAATTCATCCTAGAGTCATAAAGTAGCTGAGATCACAAGACACAATAGGAAAGGTTGACAGCAGCCGAAAAACCAGCAGTCCCTGTTACCTGCTGTCATGTATTAGCTAGTCCCATTGATCTGCTATTTATGTTTTATAGGAGTTGTCTCTGCAGCCCAAGGATGATATCGTTGACAGGGCCAAAATGGAAGACACACTTAAAAGACGCTTCTTTTACGACCAGGCTTTTGCCATATATGGAGGTAAGTCGTGGTAATGACTCAATTTGAGCTTGATGAAAATCATGAAGATATGTGCAAACACCTATTGCCTTTCCTAAATAATGATTGCCAAGGTTGCAGTTGCTACAGGTAAATGTAGCAATCTTCCCCATGTCACTGCCAGTGGTAATACTTGGCATGGAAGGATTTTAATAGGTGTACTGAACGCCGTGGCCATGAGTGTGTTTAAAAAATTTTAGTATATAGTGACTCTGTCACCCCTATGTGCAAGTCTGCTCTGTGCAACCACCTCCACACGCCAGGGCTGTTTGGCTCCTCCGGGGGATTCTGGGACCATAGGAATGTCACTCAGGATAACCGCTGGGGTGCATAAGGAAATCACACATCCAATCTTTTCTCCTGCACTGAATACAGAAGCACTCTGCCCTGAGTATTATTTTAGAAAACAAGGTGGGGGTTTCCTCTGCCCTCTACTGTAAAGTATTTCACGTTACAGCCTATTTTCATTCAATGCCACAATGAGACTGCGGCTTCCCGTTGTGTGATCCCTAAATAATTACATTTATTTAATAAATCTGGGATTATAAAAAGCTGTATGTTGTGACAACAGACTACGCTACCTGCCTTTCCTCACAAAAAAATTCACAGTAAACACTACAACCCAACTCTTGAATGGCTGGGAAATGTACCATGTAGTGGGTCCTTCCCATACTACATGGGCTTTTTTTAAAATTTATGTCCCCTGGTTAGGTTGACTAACGTCAATACTTACAGTGTAGGACAACAAGGGCCCACCCACAGTCTGGAGGACTACAGAGTGCCCTGGTTTCCGATGGAGTGAGGAATACGGCACGTATTTGTGTTTATCCCACCCCGGTCAAATGAGAATTAACCCATTCATTGCTGGAATGACACTACTAAACAGGTACATATTAGAACAGCCATGGCTTTGATGCAAATCCTTCCTTAAATAAAATGAATAGGAATTATTACTTAACGTTCCCTCTGACAGCAGAACACTGCTTTTTTAACAGGAAATCATTATGGCTGTGCCGATCCTATGCTATACTTTATGGTTCCTCCACCTTCACTTCATTACAGGATACTGTAGCAAAGTGAAGAGCAGCAAGAGGTACCAGTGAGAGCTGCCGGGGACACAAGAGATTGATAAAGAACTCGGACAAACAGATATTCTGCATTCTTGACGCCAGAGAATGTTTGTGACAGACAGCAATTTGTACTTTTTAAATTTTGTTCCTTCTGTACTGGCAGATTTCTAGAATTATTAGTGTCTAACCATTGGTTTTCTACTGCAGGGGTCAGTGGATTGTATGACTTCGGGCCTGTCGGATGTGCTTTGAAAAATAACATCATCCAGACATGGAGACAGCACTTCATACAGGAGGAGCAGATCCTGGAAATCGACTGCACCATGCTGACCCCAGAGCCTGTTCTCAAGTAATTATTTTTTTTTCTCAATCTGTATGATCAAAGGCCATCTATTTTGTGTTCCTGCCAGGTCCCCAGCCCTCTGAGTTATTATTATAATGCCAACATATTACACAGTGCTGTACAACGTTTATAGGTATATTACTAGCTGTCCCTCAGAGGAGCTCACAATCTAATATCCCTACCATAGTCATATGTCATTACCACAGTCTAAATTGGGGGGAAGCCAATTAAAACTTATCGCATATTTTTGAAATGCGGGAGGAAACCGAAGTACCCGGAGGAATCCCACGCAAACACGAGAAGAGCATGCAAACTCCATGCAGATAGTATCCTGGTCAAGATTCAAACCTGGGATTCTGCGCTGCAAAGGCCAGAGTGCTAACCACTTAGCCATCTTTCTGCCCATTGGGTGACAAAACGAAGCAAGCTAGAATTTGTAGCAATTTTTTCTATTTGTTGTTCAGTCACTTCAATAGATAGCCTACCTGGCCATCAGGATAGTGTGAAAGGCAAACCCTCTACATGCTAGAAAGTGACAAAACTTTTGTATGTGAAAGTGTCTTAATTAGTTAAGTTAATATATCATGAATTGTCACCAATACCCTCTGTAGTGGCTGGCAGAGTAAGGAAAGTGTCCAAGGCAAACCTATTGATTTGATGAAGTTGTAGAGCTGATATGTTTTTCTAGATTTTTCTCATATATTTAATATGCAAATTCTGTTCCTTTACCTTATTTATGCTTTTTGCTTACACATAGCATCCTCCCTCCATTTATATTTTAGGACATCTGGACACGTTGATAAGTTTGCGGACTTTATGGTGAAAGATGTCAAGAATGGTGAATGCTTCCGGGCTGACCATCTTCTAAAAGGTGACAAGTTGAAGCCGACATTTATATAAACATCTTAGTCTTTATCTTTCTTCAATGACCCCTCACTTCACTGCTCTCTTGACTCCTCTTTCTTTTCAGCCTCTCACTGCTTTTAACCTGTAGAAATGTTTGTATTTGTAATATGTGACAATGCCAATGGTCTTGACATTCTAAAGTTTGTATATTTGACAGCTCACCTCCAGAAACTAATGTCTGACAAAAAGTGCACCGCAGAGAAAAAAGCAGAAATGGAGAGCGTGTTAACACAGGTGAGGAGGGATGTTTGGTAAGCTCCTCTGAATGCATCTGATTGGTTGCTCAGTCATCATAAATTTAAAGCCCATGTACATATTTGCAAAAAAATTTGCTCTATTGGGCTTATTTATCAACCAACAGCTGCAGACATTTGCTGCCCGGCTTGTAAAAATCTAATTCTGGGTAGTCGGTTTGTATGCAGTACCACCACTTTGACCTGATTGAAACTCTCACATATAGCAGACCCTGCTTGCCATTAGGTCTGTGAGACATAAGTGGGACCCTTGATCTAACTAGAGAGGAGGTTTTAACATTTTTATTTTATTTAAATTGTAGCTTACATATACTTTGATCAGGCATAGTTTACAAAAGATAGGTACTTGATATCTAATATTTAGCCAATCATCAACCATAGCACTTTCCTCTACAACCTTGTCTTTTATGAAAAAAATCTCTTTATATTTAAATATAAAGTAATAGACCTTATTGGACTGCAGATATTTTTTTTTTTTAAGTGGGAGAAGGGTCAGTTGACCCAAACTACTATTTTACAGTTTTGATGATGGAGTGTTAACCCCTAATCCTCTGTCTGTTGCTTAGATTGTCAAAGTTTGGATGTTGTGTTCCCATTTTGTTGTGTTCATCATTTTTGGATGATCAGATATCTGATTGGCTACTATTTAAACACATTTGTTTTAAATGTAGAGTTTTTAATTTTTGTAATATTCTTTACACAGATGGATAATTACGGGCAACAAGAACTGGCAGATCTCTTCGTCAAGTACAACGTGAAGTCTCCGATAACATTAAATGACCTCACCCCTCCTGTGTCGTTCAATTTGATGTTCCAGACCTCAATTGGACCTGGGGGCAACATGACAGGGTGTGTAATCTATTCTTCACTATGCTTAATATTTATTACACTCATGCTATTGTTAAAAAAAAATTGTGGACACCAAAACCTCTTACCTTTTATGAACTTGTTGGACGTCCCAGTCCATAACCATGGCCAGTAATATGGGCAGTAGCCCAGCATTTTAACAAAGCTGAACTATCCGCTGAGTCAATGTTGGTGCTCAGTTTGATTGCATTTGTCATCAAGCTTTTGATCTGTCCACTTTCCCACCTCTAGGTATCTCCGACCAGAAACTGCACAAGGAATCTTCCTCAACTTTAAACGGCTGTTGGAATTTAATCAGGGAAAACTTCCATTTGCTGCTGCTCAGATTGGAAACTCTTTTAGAAATGAGATTTCTCCACGTTCAGGACTCATCCGAGTTCGGTAAGTAAAGTTTTCTCGTATTGTTCAGCATGGACTATGGCAGACTTCTGGTATATGCTGTGCATGTGGGAGGTTAGACAAACTCTTAGTTCATCTTTGCATCTTGCAATGCTTTCCTTTTTTCCCATGTTTGTTTTTAAATTCTCCAAGTACCGTAGTTGAACTACCAAAGCGTTGAACTTCCGTAAATTTTATTAAGTTCTTATCTACATAAGTGAAAGATTATGGCCTACCCTTAACGTCAAAGGCTGCCCCCCAGATACTGAATAGATTGAAAAAAAGAAAGAAGGCTGAGGGGGTTTCCTATTGTAGCCAAATTTTTCTTTATATAAAAGGAATTGGTTACATTGTTCAAAGGTACAATTATTCATAAAGATAGGTAGTAGAAAGTGGATATACAAATGCAAAGTGATAAGACAAATTTTTAGCAATATAAGTGTTGATATTCAAACATAGAAAAGTAAGTGATAGTAGCCGTTTAAATATCCGAATGTGAACACGCTGAACACGTCAAACAAATCATACAACTCCTAGCTTAGTTTTACATTTATGTGGTACATTGTGAAGTAAGAAATGCTTTCTTCTAAAATGTGCTTGTTTTGTGTTCCCTGCAGAGAATTCACTATGGCAGAAATTGAGCACTTTGTGGACCCCGTTGAGAAGAATCACCCCAAATTCCAGAATGTGGCAGACTTGAACATCCTACTGTATTCCTCCAAAGCACAGCTTAGTGGAGAGTCGGCACATAAGATGA
Organism: Pyxicephalus adspersus; assembly: GCF_032062135.1. Classification (NCBI taxonomy): domain Eukaryota; kingdom Metazoa; phylum Chordata; class Amphibia; order Anura; family Pyxicephalidae; genus Pyxicephalus; species Pyxicephalus adspersus. Next base: position 142,515,941 of record NC_092862.1, read on the forward strand.
GGTTGGGTGACGCTGTGGAACAGGTACGTCACTTGGTCAAACAGCAGCTGTGTTCTGCATCGTTCTGTATATTTGAAGGAACTGTTACATTTTCTAGAATGCAGAAACTACTTTTTGAGAGGTTCTCCAATGTCATTTAAACCAACGCCAACCTTTCAGACCTCACAGACCACTAAATTCACAATTTTAAATCCTGCAGACCAGTAATATGAATTTTTTAAAAAAGATAAATAGATTTCTAAAATAATGATCTTTCTAATGGTTCCAACGAGGACTGTGGAGGATCTGATTTATTGATCAGCTCACGGTTAAGTGACGTATTACTATTGTTACTATTATTATATTAGTTTCATTATCTTAGGTATGTGTCTCACTCCTTATGGGTTTATTTCATTTGAATCTAGGACCAAACAAGAAATGATAGTTATCAAGGTCAAACTATTTGATGCCAATAAATATAACCGTTAAAGAAAATGCACAGTTAAGGTCATACTTGCTTAAAAAAAGCATCTGAGAAGCAAACAAATAAAATAAAACAATCGGATGAGAATCGGTATTCGCGGAGCGGCGTGACTTTTGGCATTGGTTGCCTCATACAAATTAGGACTACACTGACGTCACGCTGCATCTCCCTTGTTTTTCCGTCTCTAGTACAGTTTGTGAATTTAGTACAATATCAAGACGAAAATTCTGATTCAGAATATAAGAATTTATTACATTTTTTGTGGACTACCAAAAGTTTTCTCACGAGCCACTGGTTGGCACTACTGACTTAAACTCTCGTCATAATTAAAAAGGAACTAAACTTGGCTCCCCTCACTCAGTGCCACAACTAAAATCCGGCCTTCTTCCAGGTTCAGGTAGGTTAGAATAATGTAACTCTTGCACGTGTTGTAGGATTTCATTCATTTCTAGCACCAGGGTGTGCTGAGATTGTTTACTGAGCCGCAAGGAAACATGTTTTTTTATAGAATAGGGATGCAGTGATAGGGATGAGCACAGCAGGCAGAACATGGTTCTTTGGTTGGCCAGTAATCCTGAAGAGATACTGCTTAGAATAGATCTTTAATAGTAAACTAGTGCAGCCTCATCTTTCAGAGACACATGTAAGTTGTTAAGTTGTATTGTCACTGTAACCCTCTGTAGAGGCTGTTCTATCTTGAATTAACCCTGTGTTGAATACAAAAGGGTTACTCTGTAGGCAAGTAAAGCACATAGATTGTAAATGATCAAAGCCTTTAGGTTTTTTTTTTTTATTTATTTTTTTTATAGTATCTTTGCTACCTGGCTGTTTAATGTGTTTTACTAGCACTAAACTAAGTCCTGAGATAAGACGGAGTCTCAGTCCTATACTTCTATTAGATTAGGAGAAAATACTATACAAGACTAGTAATCCATAATTTATAAACCTAATGCTGTTCCTATGAACAGCCTGACATTAGAGATTGTAGAACCTGTTTGTTTAGGGCAGAGTTTGTGACTTGTTTGGAATACTGTAATAAAGTAAAACATCTTACCTTTTTTTTTTTTTTTCCTCGATCTCCAGGGTGTAATCAACAACTCAGTCCTGGGATACTTTATAGGAAAAATTTACTTATACCTCGTTAAAGTCGGCATATCACCAGAAAAGCTAAGGTTCCGACAGCACATGGAGAATGAGATGGCACATTACGCGTGTGACTGCTGGGATGCTGAAGCTAAAACCTCTTATGTGAGTATCGGGAAGAGTTTATTATTATTATTACACATTATTTATATAGCGCTGACATATTACGCAGCGCTGTACAAAGTAAGCCTTTTCCCTAGCTGTCCCTCAAAGGGGCTCACAATCTAATGTCCCTACCATAGTCATATGCCAATAATACAGTCTAAGGTCAATTTTAAGGGAAAGCCAATTAACTTAACTGCATGTTTTTGGAATGGGGGGAGGAAACCTTCGCAAACACAGGGAGAACCTGCAAACTCCATGAAGATACTGTCCTGGCTGAGATTCAAACCTTGGACCCTGAGCTACAAAGACGGGAGAGCTAACCTACCTCTCTCTTTATAAATTTACTGGACTGTATTGCTTTTGTACAGTTAAAAATCCTAATCATAGCAAAATAGCATAGCTCGGTGCAGGTCCTTCAATGAAATCACCTGACATGTACTGGTGTACAGATCAAACTGCAGTTGCTCACATATCCTAAAATATATATTACATCAGTTTTTTTTTTATTCATTAATTGAAGCTCGTTCAAACAGGAGCACACACTTTACCACTGGGACCGTATGTGCTGGTGTGCATTTTTGTACTGTAATGCATTTTTTCTTTTCTTTTCTTTCCAGCTGGAGTTTTGCTTTAAAACCTTTTCAGAAATTGCTTACCTGTCTTTTTTTCTCTGCAGGGCTGGATAGAGATCGTCGGCTGTGCTGACCGTTCCTGTTACGATCTTTCCTGCCACGCCAGAGCCACAAAGGTGCCACTTGTGGCTGAAAAACCTCTTAAAGAACCCATATCCTTTTTCAGCTTCCTGGTATTTCAAATGTTTCTGGTCAGACGTTGTAATTACAGCTATAGGATAGCAATTTGATGTTATGCGTCTTATAATTACAGTATCAAATGTTAGAAGATTCTCTCAACATGTGGCAACTTATTTAAATAACTCCCCCACTTCCTTTAAGGTGGACCTAAACTGACAAACCCTCCAGGAGGTAGTACTTAACTCAGTCCTGGATTAAAGGAGCAACAGACTTCCACTGTTGCGGGACTGTGGCTTATGTTAGTTATCACTCTACATTAGATCATCTTCTGGAAGAACAAGCACAATTTTTATTATTTGCAGGGAAAGGGAAACTTTTATAATATCATTGACTTAAAGGACATTGTGGAATTGGAGAGTGTGCAGAAAAGGGAAACTAAACTAATAAAAGGAATAGAGGAACTGAATCTATTCTCCCTTTTGAAAAGACATTTAAGGGGGGATAAGATCACCCTGTATAAATATATAAATGGGTTCATATACAGAACTTTCTAAATATTTATATTGCAATCAGAGGCTAAAATCGGCTTTGCATAAAGTGGGGCCTGTTAAATATACCATTAAATGTGTTTTTTAAATGCAAAAAATAATTCTTGTGAGCTAATATTTTCATGCGCTCTACTTGTGCTTCAGCAGCCTTCATATTATTCACAGTACAGAAGTATCCATAAAGGCTCACATATGACATTCTAACAGGACCCATATCCTAAATTAAACAATAGCATCCTTTACCCTGCCTGAATAAATCCTCGTACATTTTACAGTCAATGCTGTAAAATTAATATGCAATATATATGCATTTATTATAAACTTCACACATTTCATTATATTTTTTAAACCAATATTCCTTAACTCCAGTGCACAAAACTGTAAATGTTGTCCAGTTTGATGGCAATAAGGGAGCAATTGGTAAAGCGTACAAGAAGGACGCCAAGCTGGTGATGGAATATCTTGCCATTTGCGATGAATGCTACATCACAGAGATGGAGAAACTGCTACAGGAAAAAGGGTGAGCATTGATTTTATTTAAATGGAACGTTATAAAGGTTTTGTAAATTCCTTCCCTTTGTAATGTCAACTCACCAGGAATTAGCAGGAGATTGATAAGAGGCTTCTGGCCTGGAGTTGATACCTTGCTGGCCCGACAAATGCAATGTTGCAGCTGTTTTGCTAGTGATCAGAATGCTGCAGCATTTTGGGCCTGTGAGTGATGCTATGTTAATAAATTGATGTCATCACCTTATTAACCTTTTTATCTAGACTAGGGAAATGACTGTGAATAAAAAAATTTTCATATTATGTCATTCACTATCCAGCCAGCAGATGTCTCTCTGGTTTTATTTTTACTTTATTAGTCTTTTTATCATAGTAATGCTGAAATAAGTGTTAAAAAAATCTTCTGATACACAATGCTTTGGCACTGACTAACCCTTTGCTAAACCACTGTGGAGTTTACATCTATATGAGATATATACATAACTACTGACATTCACTTCAAACAATAGAGTTGGTACTAAGGAGCCCAAAGTGTGCCAAGAAAATATACTCTGCACCATTACATCACCACCAACCCGATCCGTCTGTACAAGGCAGGAGTAATCCATGCTTTTATGTTAGATGTCAAATTCTGACACTACCATGTGAATATTGCTGCAGAAATCTGTATACATAGCAACTGTTTGTTACATAAAATACATGCGTAATAAAGATATGTCATGAAATGGATATATGCCATCCAATCAACACTATACAACAAGGGTAACTGTATAACAGTAGAACTGTGTATACTGTGTAACAGTAGAAGCTGCATTAGCAACAACCTTTTTGTTCAACCCACTGAATTAAAGCTGAAAGTCTTCAGTTCAGTTGTTTCATTTAAAATTAATTGTGGTAATGTATAGAACCAAAATTAGAAAAAAAGTTGTCTCTGTGCAAATATTTATGGACCTAACTGTAATGCTGTCAATGATTTCTGCTGTCATGGTTGCTGAAGCTCCCATTTGATCTGCATAGATTGGCTGGCTGCACTCCCCACTCCCCTGTCATATGCTTTTCTGAGCACAATCCACCACAATACCATCCCATTCATAATTCTGCCCACCATCATTGTTCATGTGCCAATGTATCATGGGACTTGTGGTTCAATTAAGTCACCGAATAGGAAAAGTATGCGATGTCAGAATCCTCCGTATTTCCTGAATTTACTCAGAGGTAAAATGAAAGTGATGACACCACAGGGCATTAACACTTGTAATTAAAAAGTAAAATTTTTTTCCTTGTGGTTAGGGTCAGTCAACTGTAGGAGAAAGTTACAAGGATCCTGGAGTGAGAAAGGCCTAAGGATTTCTGGCCAATGTCGCTCATGGGCTTGCAGAACATACAATGATATGATCACTGCTGGGAAACCATTTTCTAGCATATTTAATGTTTACATTTATTAGTGTGACTGTATCCAACACTTTATTCTAAAATGTCATTTTATCGACTTCTATTCTGTTGCAGGGAATTCACTATAGAGACCGAAGGGAAGACTTTCCTGCTGACAAAGGACATGGTCAGCGTGAAGAGGTTTCAGAAAACAATACATGGTAATCTTATTGTCTTATTACTATACTGCACAGTGTTTTCTGTTACTTTATGTATCACTTTCAATGTTCTCCTCAGCCCCTTTTAGCTGGGTGCACCACCTGGCACTTTTTAGCAACCACCCGGCTGTTTTTGGGTGGTTACTGATGGTTTTAGTGACAATACCGGGGCTTCCATCCGCCTATAATTTCTTCCCACCCAGCTCAAAAAAATTTCTGGGTTGAGCACTGACTTTGATCTAAGGGGGATTTAGATGGCAATTTGTCAGATCAGATTCCTTAAAAGGCCATTTGCCAGCAACTTAACCTCCCTGGTAGTAAAATTATTTTGTATTTTTAAATGTCAAATTGGTACATTTACTAATACTTCTAATTTTAAATTTGCTGCCCCCCGAAGCACGCACACCGCCCAAACACACGTCGAATGCCGGACGGCATCTGCATCCCTAGCCTCGTGTCTCCAATGTTCACAAGCAAGGATGTGAGGCCGGGGGACGCAGATAGCGGGCATCACCAAGTAGCCACAGATTCCGGTCCAGCATAGCTGGAGGACATTGCAGCCTTGTGAGGACCAGGTAAGCCCATGATTCAACCCCAAGTGTGGCTCAGGGTTACCACTTTTTGTAATTAAATTTCACCCCAAGACACATTTGGGATGACTGCCAGGTGTGTTAAAGCGCAGGGAAAAGCAAGAAAAATCAAACATTTTAACTGTTACTTGCAGTGGTCACACTAGGAAGTGTGACCACTTCAAGGGAGACAGTCCATGAACTGACTACAGGGACATGATCATCCTTTGTTATTTCATGCATCCAGGGTCAGGTTAGCTCATCTGCTCCGATACCTGGAACATGAACATACGACTGGCACATAAACATTAGAAATGTACCATAGAGCAATGCAAAAATGTTGACCTGGTCCGTGGCATTCCATTTCTTTTAGTATGTGTGGCTTACCATGTAAAGTGGTTGCAGCAGAATGCAATATGGGAAGAAGGTAAGCCAGTGGAGGCAATGTGACTTATAGGATCTACTTCTAATATCTAAGTGCCAAATATCTCAGGACCCCTTCAGATGTCTTGTAGAAACTATGCTCCAACAGATCAATGCTGTTATGGCAGACCAGAGGGACCTATATGTTATTGGGAAGATGGTTTATGCCTAATTTTGAGTATATAACAATACATTAGGTGTTGGCCTGAAAAGCACAGCAGCAAGTGGCAACTAAAGACTCCGGTGTGTGTCTGTACCAAGTTCAACAAACAAAAATGGCGGCCTCTGAAAACCAGCAGTAAAGATGTACATGGGCAGGACTATGCAGAACATTACAGACTGGTTCTTTTTATTCCAGAGTTCAGCTTTAAACCTAAGCCTGCATAAAAAGAAAAAAAAAACAATTCTGTTATGTCAGAGAATTGTACCTCGAAAGGTTCATTTCTTTCTTTAAAGATTAATTATTATTCTGTGTAATGATGTTTTTCCTGTCCATATTCTGCATTGTGCACATTCATCTCATTATTCATCCTCTTTATTTTCTATTATCTGTTGATTGAGGAGATCTGCTTCCAGTTCAGATTGACACAAACAAATTTCATCCACCATGTCCTTGTGCCATGTTTCCAGATGCAGGAACGGCACTACACAACCAATCAAATTCCCCGACCGTGAGAAGAATAAGTCAGTGAATTGCATTGACCTGCATCCCACGCGCGTTGCGTTTTGTTGCTGGGCCCGCTTCCATTCAGTACCCAGGAACCTTGACTGCGCAGCAACCTTTCAATACGGCTTTTAGTAGTCGTCATGGAAACTGCCGGGGATCGGGTTCAGGGTCTACATCTCTAAAACATTCAATGTTCACTTTTGTTAGCTGAACATTATTTTAAAAAAAGTGAGTTTGATTTCAAGCAAGGATTACAGGTAGTAATTAAAGGGCCATTATACCAGGAACATTTTTTATACACTTTTACAGCATTCATAGGCCAATAAACTACATGGCTATGGGGTTTAGGTTTTTCTAGTGAGGGGGGGGATTGGTAATTCTGGGGTATACAAAGACCGTTTTACTAACCATTTGGGGAAGATCCTTTTATTGTAGGTCCAGTAAGACTGTCCCCTCGGTATTATGTGTTCGGTGTGCAGGACTTTGATCTTCCTGCACAGTACATGGGCCACAGTCCTACTAAAAATCCAATTGTGTGCAAGGTCTGTTCATTCAACATCAGTATCTGACTTCTCAAAAATCTTTTTTTTAGCTTAAACCGGAACTAAACTAAAAGAAAAATCCTCACTTTTACTTCTGCAGATCCCTCTGGAGATTTTCTGGTTTGGGTCCCGCGCTGTTCTGGAATTCTCCTTGTTCCAGAGCAGAGGAAGCGCCAGATGCCGCCATTTTTGTCCACCTTCTGGCTACATCACCCAATCTCACACTGCACAGGAGCGAGATCGCATGATGTAGCTTGCTTTAAACGGGGGGTAAAAATAGAGAGCCGATCTCAATGTGCATGCTTGAGATGGCGTTTCCCCCCCCCCCCCATCTAGGAAAAAGCCCCTTCTGTGCATACCCAGTCTTGGGCATTCGCAGAAGCAGCAGCCAGGAGCCCCCTGGGGTACGTGACATGGGTATCCCAGGAAGCTCTGCTCAATTTCTCACTAACACCACAAAATCTTGTTGAAAGTCATTCCAGAAGAAATGACTATATCACTGCTCTATATCACTGTCCATGATTTTGTGATAGGATGCCCCAACAAGCTTCTATAGGTGTGATGGTTCCAGGTGAGGTTTTTTGCCATAAAGTAATTTTTTAAATTGGCCTTCAAAGTATTTTGTTTAATTAGTCTAGAAGTATGCATACTGAGGGCAACAAGCATGTATGCTATGGTAAAGTAAGGGGAGGAGTGCAAAATTCCACCATAGTTTTGGGGTGATCTGTGTGGGAACAGTAGCTTTTTTTAATTGACATGTTTCTGGTTATTCCATAGCATATTTGCCAGAGATGTCTTTGGATTCACATCATGTGCCTTAAAAAAAAAATTAAAAAGAAATACATTCTTTAAAGTGGATTTTTCATTGATGGATGATGTCAGCGCCACTGCTGATAAAATTCTTTAAAATGCTACATGACTGGTTGGTGTTCTGATCCTTTGCTCTTTAATACAGTGTCCTCCCGAGCCCTTTTTAGCTGGTCGCACCACCGGGAATGCACCTGCATTTCCCATGAGACCACGCTATCAGTGACAGCTGCCTGTCCCATACTACTGAGAATCAATCAGTCTGGTGCACAATCATACTTCAATAACATACTTACTAGGGTGGCTACGCTTTCTCTGTCTGGACTGCATCTCTAGCAGTGTTGTCACCATAGGACAGAATTACAAAACACCTCCCTAATATTTCTATAACTTTGGAGAGGTTTGTAGTTCTCAGAGATGCCTGGTAATGGTGCATCTGATGAGATGGTAGCACAAGCACTGCAAGCTGACACATTTCTGGCTGTATCAGCAGTTTTGTTGTACACATAATACAGTAAAACAAAGCCATTCCAGTATTTTCTCTAGAAATGTTTTTTAGCTGGGTGGGAGGGAGCTGTAGGCGGATGGTAGCCCTTGTATTGTGACCCCATGTTTTAGTAACCATCCAGTAAAAAAGCCGGGTGGTTATGGAAACGTGTGCCTAGCTAAAAAAGACCTGGGGAGAGCACTGCATTTCACTGGTTTATTTACCAGAATAAATAAAAGGAGTTCATTATCAGGCCTTCTATAACCTTTAATTTCTTTGCTTCTCCCTGCTGTTTTTTCTTTCTTTCTTTCTTGTAGTGCTTCGTTCTCTTGCCTGTAAATTTTGTGCTGCCTTTCAAATCTTTTTCAGTTTGGATAACCTTTTTTTTTTTTTCTTCCAGTTGAGGAAATCGTGCCAAATGTGATTGAACCCTCATTTGGTCTCGGGAGAATCATGTACACTGTTTTTGAGCACACATTCCAAGTCAGACAAGGAGATGAACAGAGAACAGTAAGGAGATCTCCATAAGTGCTATGTTAAGAGAATCGCACTCCAAGCCAATTTATTTCACTTAGTATGCATGTGGTTGAGTTTATTCACCCATCAACTTGTTAAAAGCCTCTGGCATGCAACATCTTCTGTAATATCACATATTTTACCTCCTCTTTAGCTGTGAACATTGTTCATTCATCTTTGTTCTAATTGGTGGTGATAACTGGCCTGTGCTAGTTATCAATATATATATATGTGTATATTTCTTAAGAAATATAGTAGGCTGCCTATTCATGTATGGGGAGCAAAACTAGCAGGCAAGGGACCAGGCAAGTCCCTAATTGAGTACAGTTTGGGTTTGGTTTAATGCACAAATAGTAAATTTTGCCTTTTTTGCCATTTATAAATTAATGAGCAAAGTTTTACTTTGTGCCATCATTTATATGCACACATGACTGGCCTTCACTGCTCTGAGAGCATCCAATACTGTTATAGGTCGCTGGGGGTATTTGGAGATGCTTTTTTGCTTTGCAGCCATAATGATGAGATTTCCCATTGGAAGTGCAAAACATTATGAAGTGAAAATGTAAATGAAAAGTAACCTCCAAAGGAAAGAATATTCACATTCGAATGTTGATCTTTAGGCACTTGCAGTAAGCATATTCACAAAAGAACGCCACCACCGGTTGCTGATTTTAAGTTCTGGTTGACAGCACACCTACCTTCCCTTCCATTGCACATTCGGTGGGGGCAGACCTGCGAGTTCTTTCTATAAGGCAGCTCGACATATTTTTGGAGTTTGGGGTGCTCCTTGGATACCTTGAAGCTATAGCAGTTTTTAGCAATTTTTACAGAAGTTTTAGTAATTTTATAGGCATTAGTTGCTTACAATTCTTCTAAGGTTAGAATTTTGGTCAGTATTGACAGGGTTGAAAGTGTTGCTCATATAAAATAGAAAATATACTAGACAGTATTGAGGTCACAAGATTAGAAAAACTGCAGAAGAAAATGATTTGAGGCGCCTATTGAAAGGCTGCAAAATTAGAAAAGAATGTAAATGAAGAAGTAAAAAGAATTATGGGGTATAATACTGGAGGGGTCACTAGCAGGAGGAAGGAGGTCCTGATTCCTCTATATAGATCGATTTGTGGGGTCACTACAGGGGTCAGTGGCAAGAAAAAGGAGGTCCTAATATATAACCAAACACCTGCACAACTGTTACCAATCCTGGGCAACTGGCATGCAATGCTCCAGTAAAATACAATTCGTCAATAATTTTTGCTCAGTGTCTCTGGTTAGTAGCAGGGGACACGTTTTTATAGTCTCTTTGAGTAGTTTGTAAATGGTAAATGTACTAATTTTTTTTTCTTGATCATTGCAGTACTTCAGCTTTCCAGCAATTGTAGCACCATACAAGTGTTCAGTTCTTCCTCTGAGCCAGAATCAGGAATTCATGCCTTTCGTAAAGGAATTATGTAAGTTCACTGCTTACATGTATTATTTTATTACCTTTGAGTGTTTTAGACTCTCTTACTACATTTTTGCACCCTACTGGGGTAAAAAAAGCTAAGATGATTTAGCTAAGAGTAAAAGTATCATTGGGGTGGTGGGGGAATCTGGCATGAGGCTTGAATTGTCATCATGAGTAACTGTAGCATGAGGATAACACCCACCGCTCAGTGCAGACATGCAGAAACCACTTATATCTTTAATATGATAAGGCCTTCTACTTTGGGTGCGAAGGGCATTGAACGACACATGGTAGCCAGGCATTGCCCTTAAACATTTTCTTATGGGAATCTTCTAGGTCTATATGTTTGATTGGCATCAATTCATTCCCACCAGGGAATTTTATGTTCCCTGTTTTATAAATAGAGCCCATGGTGTTGGAAAAATGCCATAATATGGTCCCCTAAGAAAAGACAGTCTGGCACTTACTAAAGCTTAGATAATGATTCAGGGACACACTGATGGTAAAGGAATTAGTAAGGTGTTGTGTATAGTATGATGTCCTTTTTATAGTTTGTTGTACGTTGTAAATTTATTTGAGTTTGTTGATCTCTGATTTCTGACTTGCCTTTTCTCTGCAGCTGAAGCTTTAACCAGGAATGGAGTATCACACAAAGTGGACGATTCCTCTGGATCCATCGGCCGTCGCTACGCCAGAACAGATGAGATCGGAGTTGCCTTTGGTATCACAATAGACTTTGATACGGTGAATCGCACTCCACACACCGCAACGCTTAGAGACCGGGACACAATGCGGCAGATCCGAGCTGAGGTATGATTATCTTATATGGCAAGTACAGACACCGCAAGGACTAAGCGTTATTGTATAGTGATGGCAGAAACCAGAATCCTAGTTAATCTGCTACTGCCTTGGCTTCAATAAAGCGAATTCTAATTGGTTGCATTGGCCGAAAGCTAAATCAGCAAAGCGAAAAAAAGACTAAAAAAAACTATGGTAAAAACGGCCTTCTAGTAATTTTTTATTTGCACAATGCATACACAGCTTGGATTTAAATCCCAACAACTAAAGGTTTAAACTTTGAAAACACTTTAAAAAAAAAAAAACATTGCCCTTTTTTTTTCAGGTCAGAGTAACTGGGTGTCATTAGGGTCTAATCACCTTTTCACAAAATTTCCCCTCCGCTCATTCTTATGTCTCAGTTGCCTGGTGCTTGAGCTTTGAGCATGCAGTGACATTGCTCCCTTTGTCATATGAATGTGCTAAGGCTGCAATTGGGAAATAGGAACCCCCCAGCTGCTGGTTGCAAATATTAAAGTATATAACCTGCATGAAAAAAAATAAAATAAAAATAGAAACAGTTGCTAGAAGGACCGACCACCTGAAAAAGTCAGTTCCCTAACTAAAACATCCATCTTTTGGCTTCAGTACTGCTGAAAAAAATAATAGTCTTACTTCCCATAAATGCACCCAAGTGGGAAATTACTGGCATACCCATATCAAAAGCATAAAAATTCAATTTTATTTCAAACATGTACATATAAAAACATAATGTCAACATATTAATTCATAAAAAAAGACCATCACATGGCTTTACCTCACAATTTGTGCACATATACAATAAAAACTATCAAATTTATTTTCTTTGGCTTTCCTGACTCGTTTCACAGCAGCTGCTTCTTCAGGGGATTTGATAGCATCCACCCAGCAAACAAGCAAGCATGCCATGGATGCCTGTTTGTTTGCTTTGTTGTTCTACAGCCAAATCCCCTGAAGAAGCAGCTGCTGCTGCAAAACGCCTCAGAAAAATGCAGAGAAAATAATTTGATTGTTGATAATTTGAATTTTTTGTTGTTGTATATGTGCACAAATTGTGAGGTAAAGCCAAGTGATGGTCTTTTTATTGATTGTATATGTTGACATTATGTTTTTAGTACATGTTTGATATAAAATGAAATGTCTATTCTTTTTATATGGGTATGCCAGTAATTTTCTGCTTGGGTCCACTTATGGGGACGGAGGGCTATTATTTTTCCTTGATTGTTTAGGGATATTGCATTTTTTGATATATACATTACCTTTAAAAGGGATTTCCTTTTGTTTGTAGTTTTTCAATACTGCTGACCCAGAATAAGCTTGTGTGTTAAGATTGATGTCAGCATGTATGTTGTAGGGCAGTGACCTGGAATGGAAACACCAAAGCACCTGGCATTTTTGGTGGCTGCCCCTGTATACAGTGAATGTATTCATCTTCAAGTGACAGTTCATAATGTTGAAACTCTTTGATTGCCCTCACAGTGTAGACAACTTAGTCCCCAGTCTTATATAATGTTCTCTCCTATTCTGCAGATCTCTGAACTCCCTGGGATCATCCGAGATTTGGCCAACGGTTGTCTGACATGGGTGGATGTGGAGAAGAAATATCCGGTGTTCGAGGGACAGGAGACCAGCAAGAAGGACACGACAGACGAATAGACACTGCAGATTGCGACCACTTTTTACCGTCAATGTTAATATTCATTGTTTTATCCATTTGACATGTAAGGGAAACGAGCATTGTACAGTGCTTACAGGGATACTGCTTAATTATTACTTCCAAATCCAAACTCCGCCATTAAACTCTTCATGATGATACCTTGTGCTCGGCTGTAGTTGTTCAGTGTAATAATGCGCCTGAGGTTTTGCTGGGTCATGTGACAACCCTTAGGCTATGTACACACGTCAGATAATTCCCATCTGATAATCGCCTCAGAGCTGATATCTGACAAGAATCTGGCATGTGTACAGCGCTTGTTGTACCGTTGTCTGTCCTGGAGGATCTACGGGCGACGAACGAGGAACGATTATAATGAAAGTGAAGGAGAGAAAGTGCAGCAGGGTGCCAATCCATCAATCGCCCCCCTCCCCTCTCCATAGAGCAGAAGGTGCTCTATGTACGGCACTCGTTTATGCGTTGTTCAGTCTTTTGTTGTTGGAAAGTATCGCAAAAGATCCTTTCCAACGACATTTATTGCTCATGTGTATGCAGCCTTAACTTTAGGGATAACAATATATATAAACTATTCTATGGCGCCATAGAAGCCAAAAACCAGGACTTCTAATTTTTTTACACAAACTGGGGTGTCTATCATGTTTGTAGATACAAACTTATATTATAATTTGTGATTTATTTATGCTTTGTTCTCTGTAAAATATTTATATTTCTCAGTAGAACAAAAATTAGTATCTCCTGACATTAGAAATCTGTGCACAATTCCTACTTGCCTACATGTAGTGGAGAGATGGTGTTTGAATATCCTCTAGACATAGGATATAGTGAGGCTTCCACAGAATCTGGTATGTGACGGAGCAAGCAAAGAGGTGACATAGGGGTGCATTGCACGGTGCAGCCTTTGTGTAAGGACCCATTAATTGAACTTCTGATGGACTAAATGCAGCTTTTAAAGTGCAGTGACGAGCTGGGCTAGAATTGGTTTATACCTGTATTTTATATAAATGACACCCAGTCATTGTGAATATAACAAAGGAGGCTAGTTGGAATTCTAGGAGGGTGGGGAGGGCCAGGTTGAAACATTGCACCCTATATCTACAGCCTCATCACTGGTTATCGTTTAACAGCACATGCATGTTGAGCACAGAGATAAAAGCAGAGAAAAAGTTAATTTATCTCCTCCATCGGACAGCCTCTGTTCTGCATTGTGTAGGCTCAGCTGTCTGTCACTATGAAGCGGGGGCGTCACAAATTTTTAAAGGGTCCTACTTTAATTTTTTTTTAAACTTCTCAGTCAGAAAGATGCAGTGTTAATAGAATATATTTAAAGTGGAACTAAACTAAACACAAAAAAATTACACTTACCTTTAATCTCGCAGATCCCTCGATTGCGCTGGTCCCGCTTCATCCTGGGATTCCTCTTTGTCCTGCTGTAGAGGAAGCGCCGGGCGCCTCCATCCTTGTCGTCTTCTTGGTACATTACCTAATCTCATCTCGCACCACGCAGGTACGAGATCTGGTGACCTCTACTGTGACGGGTGAAAAGAAAAAAAATAAAGCAAATCTCACTGCATTCGTGAAAACAGCATCTCTTTCCCCTTGGTGGAAAAATGCAAAGATCCGTTATGCGCAGAAGTAACAGCCAGAGCCTCCCAGGATGCGTGACGTAGGTATCCCAGGAGGCTCTGTGCCCCCATTAGGTTTTGATTGCCGTTTTTTTTCTTTAAAAAAAAAAAAAAAAAAAAAAAAGGTGTTGCAACATTTTTGCTTTATTTAGAAGGGTTGTCTACGTAAAGTAAAAATGTTTAGGTCCGCTTTAATGGTTTGAATCAACTCATTCTTATGACCTTCGTCTCTCTTCCACATCTAATATGCAGACTTCTGTGCAATGGCGCAGCAGGGAGGACGCTCACCACTGTGTTTTTCATCTTTGTGTTTTGCCGAATGAGAAAAGTATTAAAAATTGCGGCTTCTTTCATCCTGCCGGACTAAAGGCCGTTATGAGAGTGTAATTACTGCCACCCCATGCAAATCCTTTACTTCATGTTTGTGGCTGAACAATTACAGGTATTAGGCAAAAGGTCACTTCTGTAGGAGACACAAAGCTCGATAAATATAAATGGTCGGAGGGTTTAATAACCGCTCCACCCAGAGCCAAATCTGGAATTTCCTTTAATATATGAATTCTGCTTTTTAGATCTAGGCAGACAATCCTATCTATTCTATAACATGATGGTAAATCTGCAGCATTTTTGTTTCTATATAATCTTTGGTGGTCCTGCTATGAACTTGTTCAGGGACTCGCAGTTAGGGCCCTGCTATTGTGCAGTGGTGACGTATGGTTATGTGCATTGGGTTGCTGCGTAATAAAAGCAAATTTGTTATGCAATGCATGAGTTTTGGAGTGCTGAGCAGCCCATTTAAATTAATCTGCTGCCCTAATGCAATGTAGCACGGTGATCCGAGCTGGTGTTCGTGGGCCTCTTATAGGGTGTCTGTGTGCCAGAGTCACCCTGGCACCCAGGATTCTGATAAAGATTGAAGGGGCAAATTCATCACACATTGGTCAAGCACAGTCCACTGTTGTCACCATCAGAAAACCCACACAGAAGTGTCATGCAGCCATTGCTGAGGTACATGAAGCCTGGAAGTGGCTGCAGAATACCCACAGCACTGACATGTAACAAAGGATAAAAAGTGTCAGAATGAGACCAGAGAAAGCAGCACTAAAAAACTTAAAAAAAAGGATAATATGCTAATAAGATTTGTATGCAAAGATTAGTAAACATTGGAATAATACCCTAAAGCATATCCTAGATGTAAGCGTGTTGTAATTTAGAGTGGATTCTGATCTATTTACCAATTCATGGTTACAACTTCATTAAGTAGTTTTTTCATATTACTATATGATACATGTTACTAGACTAACATGAGAGCAGTGCCTGCTAACTTTCTGGCTGCCTCTGTCTAACTGAAGACCCATAGAATGCCCCCGTGAACTTGTAGTGGAAGGATACATACACCGAACATTCAGAGTTGTGTGAGTTGTAAATTGCACCATCAGCCAATGTAAGAAATGGTGAAAAATGATGCTATTTTAAACATTTACACAATATATATAATATATATATATATATATATATATATATATATATATATATATATATATATATATATATATATATATATATATATATATATATAATTTAATGCCATTAGCAATCATTCTGCAGTCCTTTAAAACAAAATTCATAGCCTGATAATTGGATACTAAAGCATTTTTTGCAATACTCAACCCATGGCTGCCCTCCCTTGCAGTACTTCTTTTCTGCCACTAGATGACCTCAGTCTTCCAGGTTGATTGACAGCAGCATTATTTAAAGAGGACCTGTACTCTAGCAATGTAATTTTAACAACATTTCCTGTTGCTGCTGATCTGCTGCTTGTGATGCTGTCATGACCATTCTAACCCATCTCCAATAAGTGGTCTGTTTACAATTAGTTACAATTACATAGTTTGTTGCAGTTGTCCCATTGCTTGTCTGCCAGTCTTGTGAGCTGTGATGAATGACATGCAATGGTGCATGCAAAGGACAACTAATAGTAATACTGCTAGTATTGCAGCAAGGGAAGCCTTTGTCACATGACTAGCGATGCAATCCTTCTCATGAATCAAATCTTAGAATGGCAGGTGTTTCTGAAAAAATATTGAGAAGGGGAGCAAAACCCGCTTTATTATTAAAGAGGAAACCTTTTCAGCTTTAGTCATTTTGGAGACTTGCTTTAATCCACTTCTTTTAAACCCAAGCTGTAATTGCTCTTCCACCAGCCTGTGAATGGACAGTGAAATGAGAAGTGGTGCAGTGATGAGCTTATTTTATATTCTGTTCTCTCTTCCTATACCATGCTTCTTGTCAGTACATGAACAGATTGGCCCAATGTACTGCTTCCTCTCACACCCTAGCCCTGCTGTACAGACAATACAAGAGTTTGATACCACATCAATTTAAGTACTTATTTAAGTACTTATGTGATCAGACCATCAATTTAAGTACTTTTAACTATGTGATCAGACAATCCCATATCCCCCCTTCCTAGTGTGTGCTGCTTCCCCCACCTCTTAGATTGTAAGCTCTTCTGGGCAGAGGCCTCTCCTCCTGTGTCCCTGTCTGTCGTTTGCAACTAGCCCTAGTTAATGTACACCACTGCCTAATATGTTGGTGCTATATAGTAACTGTTTATTAATAATAATAATAATAATAATAATAATAGTAATAATAATCAGGCGACAATACTGTGCACAAAGATGCAGATCCCTATGATCACAGGGACTGTTAGGTGAGATGTTACCAGTAGGGGGAGATGTTGCTCCTGCAGCACAATGTCTGTCTGTGGTCAGTACTTGGAAATCCATGCTGCATTACTCCCAATTATAGTTCAGTTTTTTCTTGTTAAAAAAATGGAAAATAATGCGGCAGTTCAGAAAAGTTATAGCAAAAAGAACGAAGACTGACTTCTGGATTGACAGGTTGACTTTCTGGCTGACAAAATTGGTGGGCATTGTATACATATATACAATTGTAAAAAGGGTCCTAAAACTTCCTAAAGGTGAACTCCAGTTTTGGTGATTATATAGCACAGAGTTTCACAACCAGGGCTCTCCAGAGGTTGCTTGGGCTCCTTAAGCAATGAGCAATCTATACCTCTCAGTTTAAGTGACAAAAAAATGACCATTCTGGGTATTTGTAAGGGTGACATAGGGGTGACTACTTATCAGCAATGAGGCATTCTTCTCACTGACCACCAGGACAATGTACTCAGGATGCCATGACCACTGGGGGGCGACATTTCAGAATACAGTGCAGAGATCTGTGCAGGGTAAAATTTATATTGGAGGTATTAGTCTTCCCTCCCTATCCCCAACTCTCACTCTCTGCCCTGGCTTTCCTCTGCCCTCCCCCTCTTACTTTTCATTTCTCTCTCTTCATCTATTTATCCCCCCTCCATCTTCTATATCTCCTCTATATCTTCTTCCCTCTCTCTCTCTCTCTCTCTCACTTTCTCCCCCCCTCTCTATCTCTCCCCCCTCTCTTTCTCTCCCCCCCTGTTTCTCCCCCACTCCCTCTCTCTCTCCCTCTTTCCTTCTCTCTCTCTCCTATTCTTCCCTCCCTCCCTCTCTCTCCCCCCTCTCTCCCCCCTATTCTTCTCCCCCCTCGCTCTTTCTCCCTCTCTCTCTCTCTCTCTCCCTCTCTCACTCTCTCTCTCGCTCTTTCCCTCCCCCCCCTCTGTCTGTCTCTCTCATGTTTTCATCTCTTCTCTCACCTTCCCTCCTATTTTGCTCTCCCCTCTTCATCTATCTCTCTTTCTTTCCTCTCTCCCTTCTCCCTCTCTCTCCTCACCATGCCATTTTCTCTCTCTCCTTTCCCCTCTCTCACGCTCTCTAACCCTATTCTCTCCTCTCCATGTTTCTACAGTCACTGTGGTTTTCTAAAAACTCAGAAGTCAGCAATCACTGCAATATGGAATCCTGGAGGCATTGTGTACATTGCTGGTGTACAACTACCCCCCCCCCCCCCCCATTGTTCTCCTTCTCCCAAAATGTAATTTCCTGCATTATGATTGGCTTACTGATTTTCAAAAAAGTCTGCACCCAGGTATGAGGATAATGTTAGCCATTCCTTGCAATAAGGATCAAGGGCCCAGCAGATGCTCAGACCCAGGAGCCCAGCATAGTAACAGATTGGGGAAGAGAGAAGCAGCACAAGGAGCCAATCAGTTACACTGCAGGTGTTTATGGGACTGTCTGTGTCATCCTCCGCTAATCAGATTTCACATTTCAGAACAGATGATGGAATCCGCTCCAATCTGTTCGTTATTTTCTCCATAAATCCCGTTATTTCTGGCATTGTGCGGCGTCTATAATGCCGTCTGGCAGCTGAGGATCATTGGGAATAATTGGCGTTTCCTGGGCTCACACCAGAAATGTTATCTGACCTGTCATCTCTCGGAGGATTACATGGAGGTGACACGAGCCAGGCCTCTCCTGCAACCAATCAGTGGGGCTCATTCATTAAAGTTCTCCAAGACTGGAGATGAAAGATTATAATGGGAGAACCTGGGGGATCCTGCAAACCTGGTATGACTATGATCCAGGGTTGATCAACCAATACCAATGATTTTTAAGAAATCCATTCCAGGTTTGCTGGATCGCCCAGGTTATCCCATGATAGTCTATCTTCTCTAGTCTTGGAGAGCTTTATTAAATCAGGCCCTATGTGTCATATCTAAGTGACCGGAGACCCCACAAGAGGTTGGTCTCTGCATTTACACTCCATGTTTCAGATTCCATTTTATTTCTGTTGGAAGATCTCTTAGAATGATTTCTCTTTTTATGGATTCACATTGCTGTGTTGTGGTAATGAACATGTCACTGAATGCATTACTGTTCGTGGCATATGTCAATGCATGCATTGCTGCCGCAGGTGTCATGGGTGTTGGTGTGCTGCAGTAATATCCATAATGAATGGAAGCCCAACACACCTTGATGACGCACCTTGCACTGCATTTTGGTTTGTTAGGCGATTGCCCTAATGCATTGCACATGCGACATAAGGAGCGTACACATTTGTGTGCTTAAGGGAACGAAAGGAAATTGGCACCCTAGTTTGGGGTAAGTGGGTGTGATGCCTACTATGACCCTGATAGAAGAACTCGCCATAGAGCCATCCAATAAATTACTCTTTATCTTAAAAGCATTTCTCAATCATTTTGATGGCTGACAATCCTGCAACTGGAGTCATTGTTCAGACGCTTTCTGGTACAGGGTGACAACTCTTCTCTGTCTCTATTTTTTCTACGTTGTCACCCTGTTTGCTTGGCACCCTTTATGAACAATTTAACCATTGGGGCACCCCTGAAAAAACTTTCTGGGATCCCCTTCTATAATAACTATCTAATACTTTATATCCCCAGCTCACAGTATATTAGTGTGGTGGTCAGTGGGAAGAATTCCTCTTACATTGCTGGCCATTGGGAAGAATGTCACCCTTACAGATAGCCAAAAAGATCATTGGTGTCACCTAAACTGACCTGAGAGGTGCAAACTGCTCTGTGCCCCAGTAAACAGTGGAGGAACCCTGCTTTAGTGACCCGTTCAATGCACATTACATTGGTAAGACTTATAGTGAGAAGGGAAACACTAGGCTTTTAAATGGCACTGCGATTACCTGATAAAATAATATTGTTTATTAATAATCCATAGACAAAATAAACATTTAGAAGTGTTAAAATACTGATAGGTACATTGGAGGTAAGTAGTGATCTTATTTGCTAAATACATATAGTATATAATCATAATTCCCCTTTCCAACGCGTTTCGCCCATTCAGACTTCCACAGGGGATTTGGAGAGTAGAAACACAAAGTATAAGATGTGAACAGATGCAAATAAGAACCAGAATTTGCTAGATATATATGTTTAACAGGCAATTGACAGAATTTGCCATGAATGACAATACATATATCATATAAATAGGAACACGGTTTCCACATTACATTGGTGTATGTATTGTAATCACAGCCATGAAATGCGAATGATGATCGGTGGCCTGGGGGAGTTACGATTTTGCACATTTCTTCTCTTTCTTTCTACTTTGTAACATTTTATCATTTCTGCACCCTTACCATTGGGTTTTGTTGTATCCATAAAAGTGATTTCCCCGTATAATTCAGCTGCAATATTAACCTAACACATTCTCGTCAGATCAGCGTTAATCTGCGTCTTCTCTGGCGTGCGATAATCTTTGTGTCTGATCTTTAAATGGCAGGAAAAGCGATGACATGGAGACATCTCACCTCTCTCCTTCCCCCGTCAGCTGTGAACCGAATTAACCTCTCACGTCGGGGTCTTTGGCAGTGCCGGCACATTTTCAACGTGTCAGAACCCCTAATCATCAGAAATGATAGGATAATTATTAAATTTTGGGAGAGAAACACACTGACAGCATCCTAATTAAATGAGCAGCGAGTAATGCATCAGGAAGCAGCGCATGTTAAAGGGGCGCAGAGTTCTTGTAAGGATCTCCGGGAAACATGCAAGTTCTGGTTCAGCCGGTATATTAAACCCACTGACCGATGATACCGTTGGTGATTTGGTTACATTGGCAAGGGGTTGCAATGTTTTCAGTTCTTGAAGGTGATGAGTTGGAAGCAGGAAAATTGGACAAGAGTTTGGATATGAGCGACTCTGACCAGTGCCAAATTGGCATGGATGATGGGTCAAAGCATCTCCAAAGCCACGGGTCTTGTGGGTTTGTGCTTGGTATGAAATGTTTACTACTTACCCGGAGCAAGGAATGGCAACTTGTGAGCCAAAGACATGGGTGCCCAATGCTCACTGATGCACCGGAATGGGTGGTGGATAGGTTGGCCCATGTGCTCCAATCCCAAAGAAGAGCAACTGTGCTGAAATACATAATACTGTTAATGATAGAAAGCTGTGACCCCCTAATATCAATTGGTAACACCTTTTCACTCTCACCAAAGCACAGGGATTGTAAAACACAAAATTCCACCTGTAGCTTTTTCATCCAGATTTACAGAACCAATAGGTTGGAGCAGGGATATCAGGCTCAAATACACAGAGGGCCAAAATAAAAAACTTAGACAAAGTCGCGGACCAACCTTGGCGAACTAAATCTTATGAGTGGCCCACCGCCGGGACTCCCTCTTCATTATTATAGCACCGCAACTACAATTCCCGGCATTTCTTGCGTCTATAAAACAGTGCAATGCGGGGCCATGCATAAACAGAGCCCGCTGGTCTATAGACGCCGATAATGCCGGGTAATTGTAGTAGTGGTGCTATTTCAATGCAGCGGTGGGCCAGGTATAGTTCAAAGCTAGGATTCCTTTGGGGGCCAAAAAAAAGGACGTTGCGGGCCAGATTTGGCCCCGGGCCAGAGTTTGACACCTCTGTTTAGGGAGTCTATGCAGGGGGGGGTCAATGCTGTAACCTATAGGTATATCTGGATGAAAAATCTACAGACGGAATTTTGTGTTTTACTATCCCTGCACTTTGGGGGGAGTGAGTGTTACCAATTGATATTAGGGGGTCTCAGCACCTACAGCTGCAGGAATCAAGTTACCTGTGGGTATATGTTGAGATTTGCTTGATAACTTCGTAAATAGAAGGTTTATCATTATTATTTTTTTTTTGGTGAACATATGAAGCTGATTAGGACTACACAAAGCATATAGATACGGCTTGATACATTTGAAACATTGTGTCCTGAGGAAGCCTGCCCATGAAATGTGTCAAGGACTCGACAGTACAAATTGAATATTAGACGTATATGTGATATGTATGCTGAAAATATGATAAATGTATCAATGCAATTTCTGTGATACAGTTTTAAAAGTAATGGATAATAAATGTAACTCTGATGAGCACCTAAAAAATCCTGTTATACCTCATATGGAGTTTTGGTTTGTGGAATGATATATACATATGAGGAATGTGCTGCTTTTATTGCTATTCTCCCACAAAACGATCTATTTTGTAATGAAAGTTGTCAGAACATGGCACAGCTTCCTTTATGGGACCATTTAGCTGCAGACCAGATGGGTGCCCACCACCAATAGGGTATACAATGGGCATCAGAACTGTACTATGGCCAATAGAAGATGGCCATATTACATTTCTTTTAGTTAATGTTAATTGCGGGATGCATTATAATTGGATTGCATTGGGGCAACTCAGTATAGATTCTGTAGATTATTGGTAGTTTGTCTTCGGATTCCAAGGTTATCATTTGGTTCTATTTAAATTAGGAGTACCAAGCAATACATTGGGGGCATTTTTTCAGATCATGACAAGCGCCAAGCACTTATTCAGGACATCCGCACTAATGAAACACCCACAGCCAAAAGACAGAGACCTACAGAGGACAGCCTGTAAAAACGAATGAATGTCTTTACCTTTTTGCTGACCTGTGTGCTGGAAAAGTGAAGCTTTGCTGCTCTCTAGCTGCATGTTTTGCACACTTCTTGGAATAGCAGCACCCCCGTCACTTGGTATGGTTTCTCCCATCACTCATACACTTGTAGGGGCTTTTAGAAGGACCCACTGCATCTGGCAGGGGTGACCAGT
This sequence comes from Pyxicephalus adspersus, assembly GCF_032062135.1. NCBI lineage: Eukaryota > Metazoa > Chordata > Amphibia > Anura > Pyxicephalidae > Pyxicephalus > Pyxicephalus adspersus. The sequence goes on from NC_092862.1 coordinate 142,539,143, forward strand.
ATTTAAATCTCCTGTAAGTTTGAGTACTTGCATTGGCTGGGGAGCAGTGAAGCAGAACAGATTTTCAGCACATTGATGATAATTACAAGATTATTACAAGATAAATTCACGAGATAGTAATTACAAGATACATTCACTAGATATATATATAATAATTTTGCAAGCTGCCTACCTTGCAGTTACAGAGTCACTATAGTGCATGGATGCAAAATGAATGGATAGTCAAACACCATTTCTCAAGCAGTTATAAAAGTTTGTAAGATAATAATAATAATAATATTAAGATAATTACTTTCTGTTTTAATGAAGTTTGACCAATCAGCCTTCGCTTCATTCATTTCCTGCAGGACCATGGTGGACACTTCCATATCTCTGCTACATATAGTTCTCATTTGAGACTTGCAGTAAATATAAATCACCTATCTGACTATGGTGACTATGATGGAGCGCGATGATGTGAACGTTGACAACGCTACTGCAAATTAAGAAAAGTTTTAGCAGCGTTGTCAGCTCTCCAAAGCAAAAGCTGGCAGGTATCCTAAACCATAATTTCAGGTATTGCAAGACTACACATTCCCCCCTTCTCCTCCAGTATTAGAAAAATATAACTTCCATGACAGGTACCCTTTAAAATTGTTTTAGAGACTTCTGGAACTGTCACAGTCCAAGTGCTGTTTTGCCTAATTTTTGATTTATTGCATATGACAGGTCCTCTTCACCATGCAATGACCCCGCCAACGTTTGCACCGTCTGCAGGAAGCGTTGGCTGAAGGAAAGCCGTCCTGACAAGCTGCCAATTAACGCTTTCCCCTCATTGGAGATTGGAGCTAATTGCTCAGTTTTCTTCCGACGCCTCCGATTCTTTTAGAACAACAATCTTCTTCGTTTTCCTTGCCCGGAGTGGCGACCGTTTATGAATTATTTATTCCGCCACTCTGCAGGCCTGCGACGCTGTGCGGATTTATATTACCGCTAACAACTTGTAGGAGCAACCTGGGGCAAGAGCTTTGCATCGTCTTCTGTTCCGGAGAATTAATGGACAACTCAATTGGGAGAGAAATAAAGCGCAGAGATTCTGTATGATAATTATATTGTGAGGGTGCGCAATGGTTTTATTGGGTGTCCTAAATGAATCGCAAATCTTAATAATTGTTCTTCCTATGACACCCCTGGGAGTCACAGAATTCATTAAAGGAATCAGAAAATTTGAAATGTAAAGAGATTTTCAATGGCTTTCAAATCTGGCTGCCGTACCATAGACATTGAGGCCCTGCATAGAGCTGCAGTGGAAAGCCATGTGGTTAGAAACATCCAGGTGCATTAAAAACTGCAGCTATGAACTGCAATGCAGGTTAATGCGTTTGCATGTGGTTAACCTTGAGGTTGTTCTTTCTTCAGGGAAAAGCATTACCCAGCCACTTTCAGGGACCACACCATACACAAACTACTTCCTATCAGCTCCGATTCAGTAGAATGACAACTGTTGGGACGAGCAGACTGCGAGTCAGAAAGGGAGCCTGGGGCTGCAGCTATGTTTGTGCATTCTGACACATTGGAGCAGTGCGTTGCTGTCATGCAACTTATTCAATTCAACCTAATGCACCAAATATCATGTGTGCACCATTTCTTGCCATGCACTGCATGGCAACATGCGCTACGTTGCATTGCACATATCCAATATAAACATGCAGTTAGGTAATTTAGCTTAATTGGTAGGTTGCATTAATGACATATGACTAGGGTAGGGACATTAGATTGTGAGCTCCTTTGAGGGACAGCTAGTGACATAACTATGGACTTTGTACAGTGCTGCATAAAATGTTGGCGCTATATAAAAACTGAGTAATAATAATAATAATATATGCCCAGCAATGTAACACACACGTGTTGACAAGGAACAATGGGGTGCCACTCAGAATTAAATGACTGCATAACGCATGGAATGTGCAATACTGCATGGTTGTGGTAGCACATATAGTCATGTGTGTGCTCAATAGTGTCTGCTCACTTCTGGGGATCCCCCCCAATAAATATTTATATTCACATTTTCGGAGGACTGGATGTAGGGAGTTAAGGGAAGGCATGTGATCTGGTATGGCACAGAAGAGGGGGCTCATACTCACTGCTCCCCCATTTTCTGGTCATGGATGGGGGTCTGGAAAACTCCACTTAATTTTAAAAATTGCACCACATACAGCCTTTAGGCATTATAACTAATAGTATTAAACCGTATTTATATATAGCGCCAACATATTATGCAGCGCTGTACATTAAATAGGGGTTGCAATTGAAAGACAGATACAGACAGTGACACAGGAAGAGGAGAGGACCCTGCCCCGAATAGCTTACAATCTAGGAATCTAGGTCTAGGTATTCCCCAAATATGTCATTTACAGAATTGGTGTATTTAGAATGTTGCCCTTGGGGCCACATGAAAGGACCCTCTCCCTGTTAAATACCATTTTGGCGTTGGCACATGTCCTCCATGGCAGTGCCAGACTCCCTATGCAGTTTTTTTATTTTTACAGTAGTTCATCTACTATCACACACACAAAAGTTACCTTGTTTAAAGTGAAAGTTTGCATTTTCTTATTTTGGACACATTGGTGAGATATTATAACCACAGTTAGCAGGGCCGGATTTCCCACAAGGCCGCCTAGGCTGTGACCTAGGGCAGTATGACCAATAGGGGGACATTGCAGCATCTCTATTTGGAACTGGAACATGCAGCTGGCTGATCAGATCTACAGAAGCAAAATGTGAAGTCACATCTGTATGCAAGGTATCACTCTGCTCTCTCCATTCCATTCTCCATTTCAAAACCCCCTCTCCCTCCTTCTCTGTTCTCTTTCTGTTCTGTCCTCTCTCTCTCCCCACTCCCTCCATTTTTTTCTCCCTCTTCCCCTTTATTCTCCCTATCCATTCTCCCCCCTCCTTACTTTCTTCTTCTTTCTCCCCCATCCCTCTCCTTCTCTCTCCTTATCATCCCTATCATCTCTCTCTTCCTCCCTCTTTCCACTCTCCCCCATCTCCCTCTCTTTCCCCTTCTCTCTTTCTCTCTCCCTCTTTTCCTTCCTCTCCTTTCCCCTCTTCTTCTCTCTCTGCCTTCTTGCTTTTTGTTCTTTTTATCTCTCTCCTCTTTTCCCTCCCTTTCTTTCTCCCTCCACCCTCTCTCCATCCCAATCATTCTCCCCTCTCTTTCTCTTCGCTCTCCTTTACCTTGTTCCCTCTCTCTTTCTCTCCCCCCTCTCCCTCTCTTCCCTTTCCATCATCTCTTTCTATCCTTTGCCTCTTTACCTCTCTCTGTCTCTCTCTCTCCCCTCACCCTCTCTCCCTTTTCTCTCCTTTACCTCCTTCCCTCTCTCTCCTCTTCTTTTAGCTCTCTTTGTTCTTGTGGGACAGCTTTTATGGTGTTTTGTGTATCAGCATCAAAGGCTGTTATCATTTGGGGGCAACACAAGTTGCAAGGGAGCAAAAAACATAAATCCGGCCCTGCTAATTTGTTCTCTATTCCCCCACTGGGGAGGTAATTAGTTATTTCCTGTCCAGAAGTGGAAAGCAACAAATCCCTTTTTCCTCCTAATGCAGTGACAATCTAAGAGGACAAAAGTCAGAGGAAATCTCTTCCAACTACCTGATAGGTGCTCCAACCAACTCTATACCAAGCTGGACCAATGATGTTGCCTGACAAACATAAGCGCTATTGATTGGAGCATTGGGCAGGGGGCGTGTCAGACCTGTGCAGAGCAGCGGTCCGGCTCTCCTGTGTGCTGTGCTCACAGCTTCTTTATTCCTTCACCGCAGAATTGTTAAAAAAACAAAAACAAAGCTCCTGAGCATTATTATATGTGAAGCCTGATTGCATTACAGTAATAACACAGAGAGCTTCAATGGAGCAATAATAGCGCTCAGCATGTAATCCTGCAGTATGAATCCTGAGGAAGATACAATGTAACAATCATGTTTGTCATTACACCAAACTACAACTCATCTTCATGAATAGACAATTATGGAAACTCATCAACAGATCTCATTTAAGACAATTTTACTGTATATTGGTTCCAAATCACTTGGGTACAAAACTCTGAGGTGTGAAGAAAGAATGATGAGATGAAATCCCACGGCGTAACCCCTTCACTGCCGGCTGCTGTGAAAAGCCAGATAATGGATGGAGTATAATAAATGTTTATAATTATTATATATACAGTATAATATATAAAGGTGCTCAATGTTTGTCCCTTAAACCTGCACAGAATGATGGGAAGAGATACAAAGACAATAATAATAAATATGGCAAATTATTATTAATAATAATAATAATAATAATAAATAGTATTTATATAGCACCAACATATTACGCAGAGGTGTACAATAAATAGGGGTTTCGAATGACAGACAGATACAGACAGTGACCCCGGAGGAGGAGAGGACGCTGCCCCAAAGAGCTTACAATCTAAGAGGTGGGGGAAGTATCACACAATAGGAGGGGGATATGGAATGGTGGGAAGTAGTGAGGGTTTAGGAGACAGAAGAAGACGGGTAGGTGAGGTTGAAGTGTTGGGTTTTGAGGGCTTTTTAAAGAGCAGAAAGTAGGAGCAAGCCGAATAGGAAGAGGAGACCATTCCAGAGAGTGAGGGCAGCTCTAGAGTCTTGGAGCCGTGCGTGTGATGAGGTTATGAGTGAGGAAATCATTAGTAGGTCATTGGAGGAGAGAAGAGAACAAATTTAGAAATGTGCAATTTTCTGTAATAATGAAAATCAAGATGTGCAAATGTGTGGTGGTCAGTGGGAAGAATTCCTCTTACATTGCTGGCCAGTGGGAAGAATGTCACCCTACAGATAACCAAAAAGATCATTGGGGTCACTTATACTGACCTGAGAGGCGCAAACTGCTCATTGCTCAAGCAACCCCCAGTAACCTCTGGAGGAACCCTGGTTGGTAAACGCTGCTGTAGATGATCATTTTTTATTATTGATTCCCCAATCAGAACACAATGACATCAAACACATCATTGGCCACCGTAATAAATTCCAGGCACTCAGATTTTGGGAATTCTGGGCACTCAAAGGGTTAAACTTTGCGCCTTTCACTGACAATCATACAGCGATTGATTCACATTGCGGTTTGCTTTGTCGTCGCGTCTGTAAATATCATTCTAGCCTTCCCATCATTTATAACGATCCGGGGAAATGATTTGATTAATTCCAGTTATCTCTCCAAAAGTGTCGACTGATTTAATGACGGCGATGAGATTGACATCAGATAACAATTCCCGGATTCATATTTATATGGATAGGTTGGAAATCTCATCTAACAGTCATATAGTACAAATGAGATGACTATATAATTGATCTGTGACCCCCTTTTCTTTCTATTGGGGTGTCACCTCGGCCCTTTTGTTAATTGTCGTGTTTTAAATTTCCTTGGAATGAGATCACAGCACAGTCATGTAAATCCTAATGCCTGTGACTGGCTACAAAATTGCAATCTAATCACCAAGTGAGAGGAGACTGAAGAAACGCTTCCTTGTGACTGCAGCAGACTGATGACATCATCTCAGGCTAGCCAAAGTCACCTACTACAGATCAAAAACATTTTTTTAAAAAAAGAAAACATTTTTTGAACAATGATACTATGCTAAGCTCCCCAACAATGATACTAATGTTGTATGATGTAACATATTCCGCATATCTGCATGCAAATTCCTGCTGTGTATTGTGACGCATACCAATGATGCATGCAAGGATCTCCTAAAACCTGCACATGTGCATACATCCACACCGATGCATGTGCTTGCCAATAACCCTGCTGACATTTTGTTTTTTAAATTAATTATATTAATTATTAATTATAATCAATTATTAATTAATATTAATTATATCAATTATTAATATTAAAAAATTACTTTTGGAACAAAAGCTTTGCAATCAAATTTGCAGAGCGGCTGCCTTGTTCTTGATCTTTGCAGACAGACTGAAGACAAACAAAGCCTACTTTTAAAAATGTTCTAACAATTCAATGTTGCCTTTAAAGTACAAGATGGAAACTCATAGCAGAATCAGGACGACATTGCAGAAATATCAGCCGGTGCCGAGCTGCTTTATAGTTACCCGATGATCCTTACACTGATCGCAGGATTCATCGCAATCGCTTATAATGAGATAATCGCTGGCATTATTTAGTTCTAATTACACAACAAACACAATGAAGGGCCATCCAGCTGCTGACTCCATTCACCTTCTTGCAGTTTTGCATTGACCCTTTGTGACGGTTCCTCTATTTTATGAAATAATTGGTGCCGCGACCCCCATAGAGGCGGCTTTGTGCAGCAACTTTAGAGATCTGAGTAGTAATTTACTTGTCTTTGATGAAGAATTGCATCGCAGGTAATTATCTGTATGCAGGGTTTGTTTTAAATGTGAATGTAACATTCACTCTGCTATCACGTTCCTGGCAGTGCACATGGCGTTGTTGGCGATGCCCAGCATCATTTCTTTTGGTTTGCAATGGTAAATGTCGCCTTTAACCTTAGAGAATAAATACAAAAATTGATGATAAATCTACTCCATGACATCCCCAGTGCTGTCATTAGCCAACGTGCATGGGAGTCTGCTGCCCTGTAGTACTTATTCTCCACCACAAGATGTCCTCATTCATCAGGTTTAAGCCAGCAGCATTGTTCAACCCATTTCCTCCAAGCCCAGGCTGACCGGGACCCACCCAGGATGTCAGGAACCCGCCCAGGATGTCAGGGACCCACCCAGGTTTTAGATCTAATGTTTTCTTTGAATATTTCCAACGCAGACCAAGCAGAGCTAACCAAAGTACAAAACCTAGTGTCTAGCAATTGTGCAGGTGGCCTGATATTTTTCTGCCTTTCTTACAAATGTGGCAAATCAGTTTTCTGCATTTGTTATTAAAATATCAATAAAATGAAAATTAACATCATATTTGTTTCATAAAAATATAAACTTTCTTCCTGTTCTGAAATATGTGTCATATCAATTCTCAAAAACCCCTTCTATCCTTGCAGAGATATACATAATGCTTAATGCCCGTGGCTACAATTCATGCTCCGAGTCTTCATTTGTAGCCACCCCACTGTGCTGTACAGAGATGAGACTACAAATGTGACCATGCCCATCCATGATACAATGCAAGGAATCATGGGGTATGGAGTTTACTTATAGGCAGGAAGCTGACATTGCTGCCCTCTAGTGTTCAGCTAGAAGGCAGCAGCGTCTACACAGACTGCATATATATATTCCTTATATATGATCATGAGCTTTTGTACTTTGTAAGTCATAATGTGGTGAATAGGATTTAGGAGTTTCGGACGGCTTTATATGAAGGTGGAGCTTTTCCAAAATAGTTCCAGTTTTTGCATTTTGTGAATTCATGCAGATGGTAAAGTTACTGAAGGGTCCACTTGAACTGTTTTTATGATAAGCTGTCCTGCTGAAGACATAAAATGGTAATTATAGGCGGTTTCTCGCGGTTCTCTGGCAGCTATTTAGTGCGCACGAATCGCGCCAGAAATGTTTACATTATTAGCTGTCAGGAAATACAAATTCATGGCCGGGTGAGATTCTCTTCTCCGAAACAATTTACAATTCGCCAAACAGAATCCATCTCGTGCAGTAATTGTTTTCCAGAAAATAAGAATGAAGCGGCTGAAAATATCCAAACGCAGCTTCCCCGGTCAGCGCTCCGGGTTCTCATCGCGGAGAGATTTCTGCTCCTCGTATTGTTCAGGGAAGAATTTCTCATTCAATTCTTAGGTGCTAATTACAGCTTGGATAATTATGGCTTCAGGTGTTTCATTTCTGAATTGAATATGCTGGAATCTTCTTTTATTACATTGTCATATCTTCCAATAAACAGCTTTGGATTAGAATAATCTCTAACGAATGGCATTTGCAGTAATGGAAAAGGTTTATGATATCTTATCGGTATATAAGGCGCTGTAATTTAATGACATTTTAACTCAAAACCAAAAACGTCAACTAATCCAGCTCACCAGTCCTAGGATTAGGCAGCTGCATTAGTTTTCTTTTATCAGGAACATTTTCAGGAACTACAGTGAATGCCAGAACAGAAATACAATAGCCTTCCCACTTCCTGGGAGCGGAAAAGTAAGTTATCTCTGGATGGAAAAAAAGACAGCGGGTGTTCATGACTAAGGAAAAGAATTGTCCCAGGGATGGGTTGATGTGGGGTGGTTATAAGGTATAGGGGGTCTTACCTGATTGTTGTTGACTGGTCAGATGGTAGGAGAGAGGTGCAGGTGTAGGGACCATGCGCTTATGGAAATCATATCACAAAGCATGGCTGGAGAATGAAGTTGACCAAACGTTGGCCCTACTTATGGATGAGCATCAAAGTTTTGCCTTTCATGTCATGGCAGTCTGGTGGCCTTAGGCCTTCTTGGGGATCTATGGAAGAGTCCGTTTCTTTTTGGCAGGTTCTTGGTTTTACCAATGGCTTGGTCACTTTGAAGAAGTCAACTCCAGGGGTGTAGTTGTAAAAAAGAAGAGGTAATGGTGAAGGCTATCTATGGCGAGCTTGCTGGGAGAGCTTATACGGGGAACCCTGAAAAAAGTGCCTACGCGTACCTGCCCCACTACACCCCTGGTCAACTCGTATATATTGAATTTGGAAGATGGCACTGGTGTAAGATGAAGGCTGCCAAAACCAGTGATCACGGGACACTTTCACCTACCTACTTGGTACCTCCTAATTGCCACCCATCCTCAACCCAGCCACAGCAAGAACTACTCACCTGAGAAAGCTCTTGCAACCTCTGATCTGCCCCCAAAAATGGCAATAATAATGAATGCCATGCCTAAAGTTTACATGGATGGGTAACATCTCTCCCATGTGATGGCCATGAAGACCCAAGTGGTTGCTTACCGTCCCATATCTGTCTCTGGGACAGAAAGTGTCAGAGTTTCCAATAGAACTCTTTTAGTGGAAAAAAGTACAGGACTATGATACCTTCCTTATATATATATATATATATATATATATATATATATATAACTTAAAGCTCTACCACAATCCGCCATTTTTGCCCTTGGGGTGATAACTCTACTCTCAGTCCTGTATTTATGGAACCACAGCCTTGTCACATTCACCCTCCGCTTCAAACATCTCACCCAGTACTAATCTCTATGAAATAACTGTTGGGTGTTTTGTAGTTTTATCCAAGAGATCTTGGAAGGTTCAAACGTTTTTGGAAATATCAATTCACATTTTTACTCTTGAATTTAAATATATCTAAGAATTTCATTTGCTTTACACAATAGAAAGAAAATTCCCATTTGGTGTTCCAATTGGAAGATTTGCTTGTTCTGTTGAATGTACAATATTTTAGATTTCCCATCATTTTCCACCTTGGTGATAATGGTCACATAGGGAGGGTGAATCTTGCTATGGACAGCAATACAACATTTTTTAAAAACTATTTTTTAGAACATATTTTCTAAAACGTCTTCCTCCAGGGGATCTAACCCATAATCTGACCTTATACAGGTCATATTAATGCCACATTTCACACTTTATTCCCCATTCCAATCAATGGGTCATGGAAGCTCTTCAATAAACCCGGAGATTCATCCAACATTAAGGGTGATTCCTTTCAGGGTGATCAATTCATGAACTGTACACAGCGCCGCCTGTGAATGAAGAATACGATTCAATCAGAGGACTCTGATTTCCGTATAACTCACCAATTCATCAAACAAATATGGAAGCCTTTAATGTGAACATTTCCATATATCCAGCATGGTCTGAGCCAGGGGCAGCATCAATATACATAAAAGGAAAGGTACCTCTGGAGGGAAAAGTTCCCAGATCCATTTTTAAAATTATAACTAAATAATCTTCTATTTCGAGTTGAATGTAAAGTAGTAGGAATGCCCCAGGGGTCGTACTAATGACCCCCGCGATGAACGCGCAGCAAGGGTACCCAATGCTGTATTTATTTTTTGGATTGCAGAAGGGAAAATGAACACTGAGAGGGAAGAAAAGCAAACAAGAAGATTTCAGTTACAAATGTTTCTTTTCACTCCATTAATTAGTCACAATTAATTCAATTATTGCCATCCTCTGGGCTTGGGATGAAAGTGCTACAGCTTTAGAGTAATGCATACGTAGCACTTTCCTCACATGTACGTGAAAGAATTGCATAAAAAAACATTGCAATAAAGAAAAAACTTTTTTATTGCAGTCACATCTTTTCTTCTTAGATCCTCTTCTATTCTCTGCACCAAAATCAAGCATTTGGTGCGTGTCAGGGGTGGACATAGGGAGGTGCAAAGTGTACCACAGCACAAGGGCCTTCGAACCTCCTCAGCCAACATGGGCCCCAAATCAGTTCAACGGGGTGGCCCTAAATCTGTTGTGCACAGGGGCTTACTTTTGCCTATGTACGCCACTGGTCTGGGAAGTAACATGGGGTGGTGTTTCCTTACTACAATATAGCAGGCCATGTGCTTCTACAGAAATAACTGGGATACGTAGTTGGCACTGCCAGGGCTGGCTTTACGCAAGGACAAACTGGGCAATTCTATTGGAAGAACTGAACAGGTGGCAATGCCAGAGTCAGTTTAAGGTTTGGGCAAACTGGGCATTTTCCCAGAGTTCCACCTTCTGCAGGGCCCCAATTTAAGGAATTGCAGGGTGAAGGTTGCTGGAATGCTTTACACCCCGACTTCATATTTGCCCAGGTGCCCATTTTGTCCATACCCAATATTTATGAAGACAGGAGAACGGCTTGCATTGCTGACTGGCAGGATCACCAGGTATTTACAATATATTTTTAAATAAAAGTGTTGCTCAAACAAGCCTCTGTTTGGCCTAATGGGGACACATACTCGGCTTTGGTCTAAGCTGAACCAGAACTGAAGTCTAAATTGCTCCCAAAACTTCGTTACCCTGCCATCTAAATGAAGCAATTAAAAGCTACCTGTGGTGAATCCAAAATTTAAAAGTAGAATGTTACGGCCATTTTTACAATCAGCTCAAACCTGAACAGCAAAGATAGTAAGAAAAAATCTTTCACTGCTTTTGATTAAAAATTATTTGTGGGTTCAAACACAAAATTACTTCCACTTTAGGAGTCCCTGGCTCCCTTTTCCCCAAATTGTTACCTCCTAGCTGTGTTTGAGGCAACATTTTTTGTTGAAGAGACCAATCACCTCCAGCAGCAAGCTTTCAATGGGTTACTGGTCTTCCAAAGGTCCTTCATTAGCTCTGCCCCATGATCAGCCAATTTTAACCAGATCCTACTTTTCCTCTAGAGAAGTGTTTCTCATCCAAGGTTCCTCCAGAGGTTGCTGGGGGATCCTTAAACAATGAGCTATCGGTGAGGGTGACATTGTTCCCAATGGCCAGCAATGTAAGAGGAATTCTCCCCACTGACCACCATACTATTATACAGTGAGCTGTGGATATCAATTATAAAAGGGGTTCCCTAAGACATGAAAGTTATTTCAAGGGTTACCCCATCCTATAAAGGTTGAAAAACGCTGCCCTGGAGGTGCCCAGGTGTTCCAGAGCTGTAGATAGATGACCTATTTACTAGTGCCTGCATAGCTAAGCCAACACCACTTTGCGGAGACAGGAACATGGCACCAGAGATTATTTTAGGTGGCATTCAGACTGTAAAGGAAAAACATTTTTCTAAATGGCAACTAACGTAAAGGGCTTTTACCCCTCTGACACTTACCTCTTCCTCACTAAAGCACAGGCATCCCTCTCCTGCGCATGCTTGCAGTTCTGAAGCTGGGCTTGCCTCTGTTTCCAAGCTTTATCAATTCCATCCAATCTGCTGGCCAATCAGAAGATAGCCTTTAGATCAGCCCTGGCTATTTAGCTGGCTCACAGACTGCACTTTGTGTTCGTGCAACACGTCTATAGCCCCTAGTTCTGTGATCTAGTTCCTGTACACCTTCTGCTTAATCCAGTGTTTCCTGTGTCCAGCTCCTGTGTTAACCCCTCGTTGTCCAGTCTGTTTGCTCCCAACCAACTTCCCTGTGCTGTTCCTGTGTTCCTGTCTGTCTGTGGATATCCCTGTATCACTTGTACCTCCTGTTGCTTCCAGTGTCCCCTGTGTTCCTTGTGCCCGCAGTGGCCCCTGTGTCACTGCCGTCTGTCTCCTGGATTCCTGGCTATTGACCCCTGGTGTGTGACTATTGCTTGCTGCCTGTCTCGACCCTGGCTTTCCTTGACTATCTTTCTGCATTGTGATTTGGTACTGTGATTTGCCCACCTTGGTGTACCCAAGGACTGCAACCTGGCAGTAACCAGCGGCTCAAGATTCTCACCATCAGGGGCTCTGGAGAAAACCTGGTTACTGCTTAGACTCTGCGCCTTGGCCCTTCTCACGGCTCACACCACCTCCGTGCAAGCCATAGCGCCCCCCAGTGGTCCTGTCTCTCTGTATGTGACATAATTTTATGAGTTTCTCTGGGATAAAATAGTTGAGGCTGCTCTGGATGATTCAAAAGGGAATAATTTTACAATATAACAGGACACAACAATCTCCTACAAGTTATTACCAAGCAAACAGAGCCGGATTTTTAAGGCACAATATTTGTAGAGCGCGGATACAGTGATGTTGGTGGTAACATTTCTTATGTCTCCTTCACCTACCCAGGAAATGTGTTAGGTGTGATGCAGAGAATTTAATATATTGTCCTACAGGTGTGTGAAATTCTGCATCTGGTGGAACGTGCAGCTTCTGACTCCTGACGGATGAATCCCTGGACATGAAAGAGAAGATCTCGCGGCAGGGGGTTTAGCGCAGTGATGGCTTTTTCCTGTAGCTGCAGGAGAAATGTGATATAAGGTTCTCTTAGAATTTTTCTCAAATAGCTGCAAAAATAGATTTTTCATTGGCTCTCACCATCTGGGCTTAACTCTTCCCTGCATATCAAGCTGCTAATATGTCAACTATATGTCTGAATTCCATATGGTGCATATTAGCACAGAACTATTAGATGCATTCTTCTATATGTTTATATTTTTTTGCTAATTCTGTGTCGTATATATTTAAAAAAAAGTGTTTTCATCTTAGTTTAGAATAATGTTTATCTTTTTTTTTGCATTTCAGTGCTGCTGATTCTCTGCAGCTCCTTTGAAGGCACTTTTAGTATTGGCATCGGTTGGTGTCAACAATGGACCATACCATGTGTAGCCTTTATTGAGAATTCCAAGGGACCTTCTTTAACCTGAGTTTGATGCAAATTTACATTTCAAGACCATTAGAATGACCTTTTATGAAGCACCTACAGGCTGCAATTAAATACCCTTCTCTTTAGCATCCATTGCAGGCATTCCAGATTCCAAGTTTGAAGCTCCAGCTAATTGCTTGCCTGCCAATCAGAATGTGAAATTTCCTGAGATCTTCATTAAATATTAATTTTTGGTTTCATTTTGTTGTGAGCCAAGCTATATTGCGTTTGTGAGTTGTTTGCGTGCCAACCAAACCACTATATTTCAGTTAAGTCTACCCTGCAGACATACAGTACACGAGGGAGATCTGCTACAGGTATACAAAAATGCATTGGACACAAAGATTCATCAAAGTTATATTAAGGCAAAAATAATAATTTTGTCAAGCTGCTTTAATAAATGTTATGACAATATCATCATCAATAAAATCAATGTGTGTAGTTTTTGTAATTTGTGTGCTCTGACTATGCATGTGTTGTGTGTACTCTGTGTGTGCTAAATGAGCTCTATGCCTTGTGTGTATTGTTCTGTCTATGCTGCACCTCTGTACCTGCCTATGCATGTAATACTGCTGCTCGGATTCAAGCAAAATTGACTTAAACATCCAACATTTGGTTCGCATCTGCAAGAACTAAATCATAATATTTGCTCCCAATCTATTAGCCAAAGTTTGTACAAAGTCTGTGATCCCATTGTTACAGTACACAGCAGGCAGCGCTCCCATTGGCTGTAGTATGTCAGGGGTGGAATGTCATCAGCCAATGTGATTGCTGCATGCTGTTTACATTAACAACTTACAGCCTTTGCTAATCAGTTTGTGTTTGACTTGAGCTGGGTTCAATGAACAAAAAACATTTGTCAACCCCGGAAGGAATCAAAGATAGGCAGATGGGCTAATTGTTATGTGCATGGCCTGTGTGTTCTGTATGCTGTGTGCGTTCTGTCTGTGTGTAAGTTATATATGGGCTCTGTCTGTGTTTGCTGGCTGTGTCCTCTGTCTGTGTTCTGCATGCAAATCAGTGCCCTATGGAGATACAGAAAAGAGAATGAAGCTCAATGTTGGGGGTCAAACTGGGAAGTTTCAATCAAAGACTTCCTTACCAAAGTCAATTAGGAACCTGGAATGATCCAACTACAACTTAAACAGTAGATTTGTGTGGACTGGTCCTTTCAAGTTAGGTAAGGTCCTTTCCTTTCAGGTACACATTTTGGAACAGAATTTTTGAAACTGTCATAACCACTAAAACTGAAAGTCCCCAAAGACTGTCCTCCCCATCCTCATATTTCTATTTAAAGTGGAAGTAAACTGAAAAAAAAAACAAAAACTCACCTTTACCTTTTCAGATCTGGCGATCCCTGCTGAGGTTTCTTTGATCAGGTCCCACGCCACCCCGGTCCTTTGTCTGGGACAGGGTAAGCCAAGGATGCCACCATCTTCTTTCCCCTTCTTCCCTCATCATCCCACATCACCCAATCTCGTGAGATCTGCATTTTATTTTTTTACCCCATTGAATAAACAGCTCCTTCTGCTCATTGGCACAGAACTAGCCAGAAGCCTCCCGGGATACATACGTCATGCATCCCGCTCCCATTCTGTCTTGATCTTTATGTCAGGTAAAAATTTTAGTTTAGGTCCACTTTAAAGCAGATCATTCACCGCATGTTTTTACTTTTTATAAAAGGATGGATAATCTTTTTATAATAGGAAAAAAATGTGATTTTTTAATTCTATTTTTTTTTTAAATTTGAAGAGGAGACAGTCACATGTTCCAGGAGGATGCGGGCTACTCCTTCTGCACATGCCTGACCTTTGACATGCGCAAAAAGGGGCTTTCCTCCAATGTAAAAGTTCTGATCCAATGCATGAGCAGTGAGATTTTTTTCTAACATTTGTTCAAAATGTGCATCACCCGATCTCGTGTCTGCATAGTACAAGATCGGGTGACCTAGGAAGAAGAACCCAGAAGAGGAATAAGATGGCGGTGCCCTGTGTCCAATCCCTGCTGGAACAAAAGGAAGTCAGGACAGCACAGGGCTTACTGGACTAGGATCGCATAGGGATCAACAACTTTCCACCTGTAAACAAAAGTGTTTTTTTTAACTAATTCTGTCCATATTTCCGTGCAAAAAGCGGTACAATTTTTTGCATGGAAATTTATTTTACACTATAGGCCTCTATTTCTTAGGCATAACTCACCGAAATATGTCCAATATTTGAAAAAAATTAATAATAAACTTTTTTATTAAAAAAAAATAAAAAAGTTAAACGTAATATAACTGTACAGCAGCATATATATATAATATATAAATATTATAATTATATATATATATATATATTATACAAATATTTCTTTGTATTGAACTCAATACAGCTATTTTGTATTGAATCCAATACAAAATTATTTGAATTTCCCTCCTGCCCGAACCGACGCATGCACCAACGTCACCGGGAAATTGTCTCTGCACTTCGCGGTTGGAGATTGGAGGAGAAGGAGGTGTCCCCAGGACCTGCGGGGACAAGCAGGACACCGGGGGATGCCGACGGATCAAGGTAAGTGTTTTTTTTGTTTTTAGGAACCCTGAGTGTAACTCAGAATACAAATTTTTGCATTGAAAATCCACCGAGTCACATTCGGGAATACCGCTAGGGATGTTAGTGATAGTACCGCTTTGAATAGCTGCTCACTTTCAGACAAAAGATCCAATTTTACACATATTCTTGGCCATTATCTCTCCGTGTTTTGAGCAAGGACGAGGATAACAGCACAGACCAGAGCTTTGTCCGGTCCCTAAGTCCCAGCAATGTTCTGCAGGTGACTTCTCATATATGCAAATGGCGGAATGAATGCTCTCTAAGACTAAAGTGGATACACTTTCATTGGTAAAACTGAGTGATCCAGCAAACCTGGAATTGGTCAAAGTCATTTGCTATGTGTTAGCAAATATTTTTTGCCCTGGACCAAATCCATTTCGGGTTGCTGGATCACTCAGTTTCACCAATAAAAGTGTATCCACTTCAGTCTTAGAGAGATTCAATAAATCAGGCCCAACGTCTCGGCAATGTGGATTAATTACCTGCAAGTTATTCACCATTGGTGGACAGGTTTGGGAAACACTGACCCAGAACATTCTCCTATTCCAATCAGGTTTCCATATCATCTGCCGTATTTCTCCTCTGACAGGTTCCCTTTGAATGTTCTACTTATCTTTTATTTTATTTTTTCTCCCGCATTTCTCGGAATATCTCTAGCCAAGTGGAGAAGCTGAATCATCCCAGCTGACATATTTAAAGACTGGAGAACTTCCTCACACTCGGTTTGATGTTTAGCCCGGAGCTGAAGAAATTTGAAAGAAATGTATAACAAAGTACATATTTTCCTGCATTTACCATGAAAAGGAAGTCAAAATCTGACTTGAAGAGCTGTAGAATTGAGAGGAAATTTCAACTCCAACAAAACTGTTCTTGCAGGGCAGAAATATATATCATGGAAAAGAGTGGGAAATAATAAAAGTGCCTCTGTGCCCAGACTGTGGACATCAATCTACTCACATAACAATAGATTACCAAGGTAAGTTCTGTGCAGTACCATGCGCTGTGGACCGGACGGATTGGCTGGGATTTGCGCCGGTTGTTTTATTATGAGAGCTGCAAACCTGCCAAAATCCGATGTGCATAGAAAAATAGCTTTGGATTTGAAAATGAATTTGCTCTCCATTGCTTACATATACAAAGGTCAGGGATGTTTGAAGCATTCCTACTGCTTATTGCGAATATATGAATACTCTTGTATGCAAAGTTGGTGCACAGCCTAAAGCGGACATAAGCTCAATTTTAAAGGGTAGACAATCCTTATATAGTAAAGAAAATTAGTTTTTTTTAAGTGCAGCACCGCCACTTTCAGTCTTGATTGCAGCGGCGATCAAGACTGAATGGGAGCGCAGAGCTTCCCAATATATCTACGTCTCGCATCCTGAGAGGCTCTTGGCTGCTCCTTCTGTGAATGTCCAATCTCAGGCATGCACTGAAGGGGCATTTTATTCACTAAGAGGAAAGAGATGCCAATTTCATGCATGTGCAGTGAGATTGGCTCCCGTTACAGCGGGTTACGTCACCAGATCTCGCACCTGTGCAGTGAGGACCGAAGAAGATAGAAGATAGTGGCACCTTTCCGGGATCTGGTCCCCCGCCGTCCTGGAATTCTTGTTCGTCCTGGTGTGAGACCAAATCCCAGAAAGGTCCTCTTTAAATTTACTATGAATTTGGCTATTTTGTTCACTAAATTTCATAGGGCTAGTTCACATCAGAGCACATGTGTTACCATTCTGATGTGAAGCATGTGCTCAGGTGTGCATTGAGCATTGAGCGCACTTGAGCACTGCAATGCAGGACAATGTTTTCCATTTTATTCTTAAAGTGGATCTTCCATAATCCATACATAAAATGACTCGTGCCAGTTCCAGCTTCTGGTAGGTGCACTTAACGTCACTTTGCATCCTGGTCCTTTTCCTTCCAGTACCTATTAAGTGATGTCATCTGCACATCCCGAAACTCGAGTAATTTTTATCTTATATTTTTGTGGATGGTCAGAAAAATGTACCTTTCATTTGTTTAGTAGGTCCACCTATATCAATTCTGAGCTTCAAAATGCGCTGGGATTTTCTGACCAATACAGAGACATACAGAAAGTGTGGGGTCATGCCAAACCTTTTGCAGCAAAACCTTGCATTCAGAGCTCTACCCAAAGCCAAATGTGACACAAATCCCCCAATTTTCACCAAATCGTGGGGAAATAAAACTCTAAGGACCTATGTATAAAAGTTATAAAAAATGTATAAAAAGTATTTGTGGCCGAGTGGTTAAGGCGATGGGTTTGAAATTCGTGGGGGCTCCCCATACAGGATCAAATTCTGCCAACTACACTCTCGAGGTAAAAAGCCAAAATAATAAAAATGTAAAAAAGGTGCAACTGCCTGATCGCCGCCAAGGTGTTTGCTTCTTTGAAAGCCAATATCACTGTAAACCACAGACATTTCAAATACCATGATCACAGCTTTTTGAAAACACAGTTGCAATGAATATCAATGGCCGCATGGCACCCACCTGGATAGAACCAATTTGGGTGAATTACAGTGTATCAACCAATCGCTAGTTGCCACTGTAAAAAAAAAATGGCATGATGGCCCAGTGTCCACTTATACTGGTAACACAAAAGGCCAACCATAAGTGGCGATCTATAATCTGACCTCCATTTCTTCATAAATGGCCCCCATGTTTGGCCAACCTTTGCTTGGTGGGTAACCAAAACAGAAAGATGTCTCCGTTTTTCATCATATTGTCATTTAGCTCAACAAAACAAAACTTAAAAAACTTTGCAATCAAATAACGGAACAAAAAGCATTGTGAAATGTGTTGTCACAAAGAGCCAGCAAGTTCCATTCTCAATGCAACACGCAATTCAACTAATGCATTGAGCATTGAGAAGGAAGAGGAGAGCGGCCTTGAATCCTTCCTAATTGTATGAAAATCCATCTCTGTAGGAGGCACTTAGTACACGCAGCGAACGCGTCTGAAAAGAGGCGAGTGAATAAAAAGCGAGTTTGAGGTCTTGGAAAATGAATGAGCTGAATGGCTGACATCTGAAAAGGACAGATGTGTTCCGTACATCTTTCATTGAAGAGCTCTGCAATGCGCTTATAAAAGCCATGAATACAAAATGTCAAGGCTGGGGGGACTTGATTAGTCGCTATTCAGGAGGAGATGTTTCGGTGTTGGAATGCTGTAACATTATGACATATTATGCTGCAGCAAGAAGAAAATATTATCCATCTGCAAATGGAACTGTGGATTCATTGTTAATTGTCTATGTATCTCCAGACTTCACAACCTCCTGCTTGCTTGGTACTTTAGACTGAATCACTTCAATTGAACAGAAAGTTCCCCTGTCATGGTACACCTGCTCTGCCTGAACTTTCTCTGCTGCAGTCTCGTTCTTTCACCTGAATGGTGTTGTGTGATAGCGAAATGCAACTGCCAGGTTCCTAAAAAAATATTTGGGGCCCTTACATTCTGAATTAGCTGTTCCAGCACAGGCTGTGCTCAACTATTGCCATCTGGCCAGCTTGCCAGCTTTTGATTGCTTCCCCAGGTTTATAATCCAATAAACAGTTGTACTTCGTCTGTGTATAAAAATGATCAGAAGGCTTTAAAGCCGCCCAAACCACTTCTACTAGACATCCATCAGCTATTGCCAGCTGGCCTTAGCGATGACAGTTTGTCGGCTTTGAACCCAGAAGTACTTTTTTGGAGTTCATGCTCCTCAGGGCAGATCAACGAACAGATACATTTCTTCATTGTGTAGTGATCAAAAGGCTTTAAAGCTGCCCAAATCACTACTAGAAATCCATCAGCTACTGCCAGTTGACTAGATTGATCAGAATTTGACAAATTTAAACTGAAAGTGCTTCTCAAAGTTCATACTCCACAGGGCAGGTCAATAAATAGATACGTTTCTTCAGTATGTACAAGTGATCAGAAAGCTTTAAAGCTGCTCGTATCATTTCCGCTAGAAATCCATCACCTATTTCCAGCTAGAGTTTAACAGCTTCGAACGTGGAAGTGCTTTTCAAGGTTTATACTCTACAGAGCAGTTCAAGGAACCAATGTCTTTTTTCAGTGTGTAGAAGTGATCAGAAAGCTTTAAAGCTGCCAAAAGTCCATTTTACTAGAAATCCATCTGGTATTATCATCTAGTCAGATTGATTAGAGTTTGAGAGCTTTGAGGCCGGAAGTTCTTCTTAGGTTTCATGTTCCACAGAGCAGATCAATGAATGGAAAAATGTCCTCACTTTGTAGCAGAGATCAGAAGGCTTTAAAGCCACCCAATTCACTTTCATAAAAATCTATCAGCTATGGCCAGCTGGCCGAATCGAGTGTGTGACAGCTCTGAACATGGAAGTACTTTCCTGGCTTTTTACTCTACAGTGTGTAGAAATGGTTGGAAGGCTTTAAAGCTGCCCAAATCACTTCTGCTAGAAATCCAACAGCTATTGCCAGCTGGCCAGATTGATCAGAATTTGACAACTTTGAACCCGGAACTGCTTCCTGAGGTTCATACTCCACACAGAAGATCATTGAACAGATACGTTCTTCAGTATGTTCAAGTGATCAGAAGGCTTTAAATACATCTGCTTTTGCCAGTTGGCCATTATTTGATGAAAAGATGACCATTCTATGTTTCAAAAAGTGATTACAAGACCTTAAAGCTGCTGAATCATTTCTACTAGAAATCCATCAGCTATTGCTAGCTGGTCAGATTGATTAGAGTTGGTCAGCTTTGAACTTGGAAGTTTGTCTTAAGCTTCATACTCCACAGAGCAGATAAATAAAAAGAAAACTTTCATCATTATGTAGCAGTAATCAGAAGGCTTTAAAGCTGCTCAATTCACTTTCACTAGAAATCTATCAGCTTTTGCCAGCTGGCCGGATTGATGAGAATTTGCCTTGAAAGTACTTTCCTGGCTTCATACTCCACAGGGCAGATCGAGAGACAGATGTCTTCCCGCAGTGTATAGAAATGATCAGAAGGCTTTAAAACTGCCCAAATCACCTCTACTAGAAAACCATCTATTATTGACATCTGGCGAGACTGATTAGAATTACAAGCCCTAATTGATCATTTCTAGTCAGATGGCAGAGAGGAGCCAGTGGTGTAGGGACAGCAGATTTTTGCAGTTTGGCTGGTAATGGTTCTTTAGTGATTTGTAGATAACTGAGAAAGGGGGATCCATCTGGGCGTGATGTGCTTCCATTGAGAAGACTCATTGGTTCCACCAGGGGCTTCATCCCTTAAGTTTCATACACGTCAGATGATTATCGCTGAGACGACTGGTTCTGCTTATCTCAGGTGAAAATCTGCCCTGTGTGGAGTGGACGCCCAACAGACTGATCGGGGTGCTGGTCACTTGTTCACCACCCACCCCTCTCCATTGAACAGACCAGCATTTTATGTACAATGTTCATTAATTCATTTGTCACTGGAAATGATCATGAACGATTGTTTCCAGTGACAGTATTTAATGTCTATCCAATATCTGAAAAGGGTTTGAGTAATCCTTAAGTTTTTGGTATGCTCAGGGAACAGGCTGAGTTTGATTAAGGCTTTGTTAAAAACCCTCTCCTGCTAACATGTTCACAAACGTTACTTTATATTATTAATACGAGGTCTGATATAATAACTGACTTTTATTTATATGACAATTTTAATGCTTGTCCCCTTCAATATTCCCTCCATTCATAATTAAGCACCATTGCTGTCTTGTTTCCCACTGGTGAAAGGTGTGGAGCAGATCAGTTTCTGATATCTGATATTTTTTCTTTCCTGCAAGGTCCTTTAATCGCCAATTTCAATTTAGGAAACAGAAAAAAGTCCAAAGGTGCCAAGTCTGGTGAATATGGAGGATGTTCCAGCATAGTAATGTGTTTGTCGGTCACAGAAAGTGCTGTGTGAGAAGGAGCATTGTCCTGATAAAGAATAAAACCATTTCCCACATTTCTGCCGTCTTTTCCTTTCTCTCAGCTTTGACTTCCTTATAATATTGTTGGGTCACTGCTGTGCCTTCTGGAACCCATTCTGCCAAAATGACGCCTTCATGTCACAAAACACGATGACATGGCTGTGAATTTGGACTTTTTTGATTCTTGGTGATGAAGGTGTTTCTAGTGACTGTGGTTCTGTTTCAGGATTATACTGGAAGATCCGGGTTTCGGCACCAAGTGATGACTTTATGGAAAAGGTTCCACCTCAAGTTGCTGCAGAATGTCAATGCAAATTTCCTAGCGATTCACTAAAAATAATAAATTGACGCGTTGCTCAACTTTTTTACTTCTCACGATTTCAGCACATTAGGGGGAACACAACGGCAATAAACGGTGACTGACAACAAACGAAACAGCAGAGAGTGCCGGCGTTGGTCCTGCATGTTTGGAGAAGTTTATACATTCATGGCAAGAGATCAGAATCATCTCACTGCTTTTTATATTAGATAGAAACACAATCTCATTATTTCATAGACAGTCCTTGTATATCGAATAGTTTACAGCATTTAGATAAGAGACTACTGTGGCCACTCATGTCCAACAGTCCAAATCTTTATTTAGTGGGTTGAATTTCAAGGATGTAATGGCCAATTCATCATCAATGCAAAAACAACATTTTGAGGAAAACGTATGGCAGCTGTTTATGACACATGCGGATTTAGCAAACTAAATATTCAGTTAGGGATTAGATCTACTTTAAAATCCTGGATATGTCACTGGTGTTTGGCTGAACATGTTTCCAGGAAAGTAGCCAGATATGGATATTTTACAAGAACGTCTATCTTGCTAAGTGCAAACTGTAAATTTGATCTCTTTAGCCAATTTCCTTGTCTAGAAGGACAAGTCCAGAGAAAGCTGGACCTGCTGGTTGCTGATGGCCCTAGAAATGATTTTTCTTTGAAGCAGTGTTGGAGAAGGACCACATAACTAGGTATGCTGGGGACAAACACATTATTATTTCCAAGCATGCAGCAGAACACCTGCATCCACATATTGGACCGGACAGAATGATTAATTATAAGGAAGAAGCAAAAAGTGTAATTAAATTATTCCTGGTGTGTTTTAGATGCACCACCACCAGGACATTTACTTTTTAGACCGAAAAGCAAGGTGGCCATAATAAAAATCACAAATAGAATTTATTTTTCTATAACAGAAAAGCATAATTTATTTTGTTCCAGGATGAGCACTGCAAAGACTCCAATGTTACTGTCAATGGAGCAGGCAGGGAAGCTGAACAAATATGAAAATAATTGTAAAATTATTTTAGAAAAAGATAAAAAGAATTTTGGGCATTGTTTGCAGATGGTAGCAGTCCGGCAGTCATTGGTGGTGATATGACAACTCAGTATCAGGATCTAAGAATACAGAGACGTCATCAACGTAACTGAACTATGATTGATGGGTCCATCGAATGGAAGTCATGACTCAAACTAAGATTGTTTTAAGGGAGCTCTGTAGTCGAAGACAATCATCAGCTGGCAGAACCTATGTATATGTTGTTTTATATTATTCATTGGACATTATGCTTTGTTATATACTTATATTTCCAAAAGGCATCAAAGATATGCTTACAAAATGACCAAAAACACACTGAGGATTCATGAGATAACTAATGTGTTTGATACTTGCAGTAGATTGCAGTCTGTGATATCTGAACACACTGATTCCTAGCAAATGCTGTGATTTCCATACAAGATGCAGATTATGGAGGACAATAGAGATTATATAATTGTATATGAACCTGTATATAAACCTGGCATGCGTTGTATGATGGTTGGATGGTGTTAGTGTAACAGACATCCTGATCAAGGGAAATACATGTAGATTTATACTTTGTGACATTATCTATAACATGTCTTGGGGAAATAAATATATTTTTATTTCAAATCCAACATGTGGGTTTTAAGACGTCCAATTTGTGTTATCATCTGACACTAATACCCAGTTATGGTTAGAGGGAAAGAAAAAGAGAGAGAAGAATGGGATGAAGGAAGGATGAGAAGGAAACAAAGAGGAAATTAAAAGAAAGAATGGAAGGGAAAGGAAAAGAAAGGGAAGAGAAGAGTAGAGAAATGAAAGGGAAGGAAAAAAAGAAGTAATGAAGAAAATTGAAAAGGAGGGATGAAAGTAAGGAAGGGAGGAAAAGAGAAAAGGAAACAATAAAGAAAGAGAGAAAGGAAGAAAGAGGGGGAATTATGGAAAGAATCGATGGAAGGAAAGAAGTAGGGAAGGAAGGAAGGAAGGAAAGTAAAGGAAATGAAGGAAAGCGAAGGAATAGAAGGAAACAATGAAATGAAATAAAAAGATGTAAGTGAAGAAGAATAGAAAGGAAAGGGAGAGATGAGAAGGGAATGGAAGAAAGGAAAGAAGACTGTTATGGAATTATGGAAAGAAGGATGGAAGGAAACAAAGAGGGTTTGACTAGAAGGGTGGAAAAAGAGAGAGGAAAGGAAGGAAGAAATAGGAAACAATGTAGAAAATTATTATGGAAGGGAAGAGGAACAGGAAGGAAAAGAAGGGAAATAAAGAATGTAAGTGAAGAAAGAGAAAAATGCAGAAAGAATAAAAAAAAAAAAAAAAAAAAAAAAAAAAAGAGAAAGGACTGATGGAAGTAAGGTAGGAACGGAGGGAGTTATTGAAAGAAAAAAGAAGGGTGGGAGGAATAGAAGGATGGAAGAAAGAGAGGAAAGGAAGGATTAGGAAACAATGAAGTAATAAAATGATGGAAGGGAAGGAGGACAGAAAGGAAACGAAGAGAAATAAAGAATGTAAGGGATGGAAGGAAGGAAGGAAAGAAGGCAGAAAGAAAGAAAACAAAGAAAGGACGGATGGAAGTAAGGAAGAGAGGGAGAAAGTGAGGAAAAAAGGAAGGAGACTGTGGCCATGCTACAGTTTTAGTTAGAGACTGGAGATATGTTATGGAACCTGTATATTGACTAGTGTGGGTCGAATAGTGAGGAATTCTCAGGGTGAGCTTCTACTGTGTATTCTTGAAAAGAGTTTCTCTATCCAAGAATACAGGGCACTACAGGTGATAAATGGGTACAAGTCCCCATTCATCACCTGTAGTGCCCAGACATTGTAGTAGAACTGCAGAGGTAATCTGCAGTTCAGTTTCCCATGTGACGTCACAGTGTAACTGAACTGCAGATTACCTTTGCAGTTCCACTATGATCTCCGGGCACTACAGGTCCTAATTCATCACCTATAGTGCCTTGAGATCCTGCAATGACATGAGGTTTTCCACGGCTGCACAGCCGCGGGAATCATATAGCCATTGTGGGAAAACCTGTAAAAAAAACACAAACATTCAGCAAATTACTTTAAAATTATTATTATTATTTTTTTTTAAACACATTTTTTACATTTTTCCCCCCAAATTTTTACAGTCAAATCCCATGTTTTTCGGGTCAGGTCTATCCAAATTCGAACAGCCATATTTGGGTCTAATATAAGGACAACCCGAATTCGAAGACCAACACTGATATTGACCACCCAGCATCTATGACTAAAAGCTAAAAAATGTATTTTTTTTACCATTATGTTCATTTCCACTCACTCTCTGCCAGTTACCAGAAGAGGAAGTGAGATTTAATCTTTGGTGCTTCTAGTTAGGCTGCGTACACACTTCCAATTTCAGTCTATGGAAAGGATCTTTCACTATCCTTTCCAATGACTAAGGACTGCACGATGCATGAACGAGTTCTATACATACAGCACCGTTCTGCTCTATGCAGAGGGGAAGGGGAGAATGATGGAGCGGAACCCCACTGTGCGCTCTCCCCCTTGAATTTCGACCATTCATCGTTCATCTTTGGTGGATCCGCCAGGACAGTCAGTTGGACGATGAATTACGCGCTGTACACACTTCAGATTCCCGTCCAATATCATCCCTGCGCTGATTATCAGGCGGGAACCATTGGGAGAGTGTACGTAGCTTTAGTTGTAGAAGACTGGGATGTCCCTCCCCGCACAATGGCCCTACAATAAATGTAAAACTCCTCTTTGTATCTATGTGACTCCTGTTGGGTGACCCCTGGAGTGTCTTTAGGTTGGCACACGTTGGGTTGTGTGGGCTGAGTCATCCCAAGAAATGTTCCCAAATAATAAAGATAAAACAAAGTGGGTTATCTATTTCCCTGTGCTTTTCTTCTGTGTATTGTGTTTGGATATTTTGCCAGCCATCTTCTATGAAGCTACCAGCCTGGTGTGAATAGAAATATTGTACGGGGGAGTATAATGACGTGATAAATCACCCGACCCTGACACAAAACAATCCAAAAACATTAACCTGACATCAGCAGCTCATTAGAGACACATACAGAGCCTTGCATGGAGAGCAGCACAATGGCGAGCGTCCTTGTGAGTCACTCGCGGTTCTGTTCTTACTAGGATGCAATCTTACACAAACAAGTCCTTTCTTTCTCTATTTTTATTGTTTATGTAAGCTGCAACGCATTAAAGTAGACATCAATCAAATCAAAATCCTAATATAATCTTTAAAAATTTTTAAATGTAATGCCCAAGTTTTTGTTATAGAGTGGCAATGCTATGTTCTATAATTTCCAATTATTCTTCTGCATTGTCATCATGACAAACAGGCTTTTTACAAAGACATGATGTTCAGACTGGCTGAGGTTGGGGTGCAGTTTCTGCTTCTTTCCTGATTGGCCCATGCCCACCCATGCCATCCTATGGTGAATAATTGGGGTGGCAGTAAAAGGTTCTGTACTGCTCATTAGCTGCAGTGGTGTGGGCAATTAGGAATCACGGGTCTGGACATAACCATCAAGAAAAATAGATAAAAAGAGATTTTGCTACATTTCTGTTACTTAATGTAGTGTATGGACTGGGTCAATTTTTCTTAAAGGGGCAAATTTAAAGTTGGGGTCCCCGATGAAAAGCCTTACAATTTCCTGCACCCCTGCCAATCAGTTGAGGGGGGAAGGTAGGAACCCTCCGAAATGGCCCAGTTTACCCTACCCAGCCCTGTGTACTGTCTTGAAACTGTAAAAGCAATGCAAAAACTTGAATTCTCTTTGGTTATATACTCAAAAGCCTGAGGGTCCAATTGCAAAACATAGAAATAACCCCCCTGATTGATGCCACATTATTATTGTCTCCCCCCTCCTGAGCACTCCATCTACCTTGTTTCTTCCCATCACATCCATGATCACTTACATGCATGGAGTAGAGGGTTGACAGTGTGTCCTAGATTTGCTATGGCAGGTTTTGGGAGCTTCGGGAAGGCAGGCTCAGCCTGGAGGAATTAGTACCCCTATGTTGAAGTTCCCTATAGTACCCCAATGTAAGTATGTTAGGATGTGGGCAAAGTTCCAATGCCCATACTCCTTGATTGAATGGATGGAGCCTGCTAGGTAATTAGTGCCATAAGAACCAATGATATGTATGTGTGCATTTTGCTTAGGTTATCAGTAAAAAGAATATCACCTGTTACTCTAGTGGTCAGTGGGCTTTTTTTCCCACTGAAGACCAATGTAAGGGGTATTTTTTCCCAACCAACTATCATTTGAAGGAACCTTATTCCATTGACCCTTGGCTTTGGTCCAACAGGCTAGGGCTCCACGTATTGTAATAGTTGTATCTGTAACAATAATTACCCACGTATGGCATCGATTGCCCACATATTATCAAGATTGCCCATTTGCTGCCCGTATATTGTCATGATGGCATATGTATTGTAACAAATGCCAATTTCTTACCCACATAGTGTCACAATGGCTTGCTCATAATTGCCCATTTTTCCCAAAATCAAAAGGATCCATTGCCAATTGGCTTTTTCCTGCCTACCTATTGTCACAATGGCTCCTGTATTGTAATAAATGCCCATTTGTCGCTCATTTATTTTCACACTTGCCCACATCTGGTCACAATGGCACATTTACTGCCTACATTTTGCAACTGTTTTTTGTCTTTGTATTATAATGATTTTTTGCAAGTTTCTGGTGTATTGTAAAAATAGTTTTTTGCACTTGTAGTTTTTTTTATAATATTCCATTTCCAGCCCATGCATTCATGTAACGTAGCATGCATTCATAATAAAGTTAGTTTGTAAAATAAATGGGAGAGGGTAAATGTGATAGGCACACTACTGGCTATGATGTCACATGATCAGGACTTTCTTTGCAGCCAGGATAAAGGAACATTAGCATGTAAGGTATTTTGCCTCCATAGACTCTTGTTATTATTTTTTCCTGATACTTTAGGTAAAAGTAGTTAAAAAAAATTATAATAATAATTACATCTGCTCTTAAAATGTGTCCCTTTCCCTTGCAAAGTCCAAAGTTGATCCTGCATGTAATGCAGAATACAGAAATAGTGGGGCAACAATACTACACTACTCCTGATTTCAGAGCAGAGTTGTCTCCTATGAGTGTGATTGGAAAATGTTGAAGGGGCGTGGCTATCAGTAATGTCCCTACTGATTTAGTAGCTTGTCAATCAAAACCTGGCCACACCCAGCTCCGCCCACTGCTTTTTGGATTGACAGCACTGCCTCTGTGCCCCCTTGTAAAAGTTTTACTTATTCACTGGGTAGCAGCTATCAGGTGTTTCGCTTGAATCACGTTCACTACAACTCACATGGGGAGAAACTTTGACAAACTTTGTAATTTGCAGATCTTGATATTGCTGCAGCTCCTGAATCCCATTCATAGTCGTCATCACAAAGTGTTATCTGTAAGTGAAAGATACGGTATGGGAACACTGTTTACATCAATTGCATTATTCATAGTGAATCCAAAATTCTATTTTGTTTCCGTGCAATAAAAAGATAATAGATTCAAAAGGTCACGGTACATTGTACAAGCTGTACGGTTCCTTCTTCCCAAAACACAGAATTTACATCTCTATGCCCTCCTCTAATAAGATGTTTTGTTCTTCAGCAGAATATTTTCTTCCTTCTGATATGACAGGTGAACAATGAGCCTTGAAATACTATTTTATCTTAATACGAGGTGGTAATTTAGCAACAAATAAGAGGCAATGTCATAAAGCTGAATTTCAGGCAGATGTAAAAGATACCAATAATGCAATACTCTTCTTCATGAATACATCATTTATGTAAGCAGAGTAAGGCTACGTACACACCTCACATGATTCTTGAGCAATAATCGACTCAGGGTTTGTCATTCATTGATCTGTCTTGGCGGATCCATGAACGACGAACGATCATAATGGAAGTGAAGAGGAGAGAGCGCTCCATGGTTCTCTGCCTCCCCTCCCTATAAAGCAGAATGGTGCTGTATGTACAACGCTCGTTCATGCATCGTTCAGTCTTTTGTCTTTGGAAAGGATTGAGAAAGATCCTTTCGAATGACAAATATTGAACGTGTGTGCTCTCTTGGCTCCTCCAAGGACCTACTAATGAGTCCTCACTCAAAACCTCATCACACGCACTGCTCCAAGACTTTTTAGAGCTGCTCCAACTCTCTGGAATGGTCTCCTCGTCCTATTCAGCTTGCTCCTACTTTCTGCTCATTTAAAAGAGCACTCAAAACCCATTTTTTAAAACCCGCCTACCTGTCTTCTTCTGTCTTTTAAAACCCTCACTACTCACCCACCTTCCATATCTCCCTCCTA
This sequence comes from Pyxicephalus adspersus, assembly GCF_032062135.1. Lineage (NCBI taxonomy): Eukaryota > Metazoa > Chordata > Amphibia > Anura > Pyxicephalidae > Pyxicephalus > Pyxicephalus adspersus. The sequence continues at coordinate 142,568,584 of NC_092862.1, forward strand.
TTGTGTGATACTTCCCCACCTCCAAGATTGTAAGCTCTTCAGGGCAGGGTCCTCTCCTCCTCCTGTGTCACTGTCTGTATCTGTCTGTCATTTGCAACCCCTATTTATTGTACAGCGCTGCATAATATGTTGGACCTATATAAATCCTGTTTATTAATAATAATAATAATAATAATAATAATAGTTAATCAGTTAATCATCCAAAATTTATCCATCAATTGTTAAAAAAAATAGAATTTTGGGTAATTTTGAGGTTAATCTCAAGTGAAAACATTATTAAATTGACAATTTAAAGCAGTTTTCTCAACCAGGCTTCCAAGGAACCCCAGGGTTCCTCCAGTGGTTGCTGGGTGTTCCTTGAGCATTGAGAAGTTTGTGCCTCAGTTTAGGTGACACCAATGATCTTTTTGGCTGTAAATGATCTGTAAGGGTGACATTCTTCACAATTCTTCCCAATGGCCACCACACCGATGTACTGAGATCTGAGGATATAATATAGCAGGGGGTTCCATGAAGAGCTTAAAGTGTTTTCAAGAGTTCCCCAATGTTTAAAAAGTTTGAGAAACACTGATTTAAAGTGTATGCCCAACCAAATTATTTTAGTTCTTTATAGACCAGGGGTGTCTAAACTTTTTGCAAAGAGGGCCAGATTCGGTGAGGTGAAAATGTGTGGGGGCCGACCATTCAGCACGTACTCAGGGTTAGTGTGAGAGTGGTCTGCCTGGGTCCCGCACAGCACACGCCCACCAGGGTGACATGAGGGATTCCCTGTGCACGAATCCGGTGTCAGTGCGTGCTCCATGAAGAGCATGTCCTTGGAGTGGGCGTGGTCTGTGCGGGTCCTGCACAGCACACACCCACTATAATGACATAGGGGATTCCCTATGCACACATGAGGATTCCCGTCCTGCTGATTATGCTCGCCAAGTAGCGGGCCGATAATTGCAAGGTGGTTGATTAACTCTAATAAAATATAAAATAGCTTTCGTATGCGTTTATATTATACTGTGGTCAACAGTACTGGAGGGCCACATTTAATAAAGCATGGCCATTGTCTTTGTCATTCTGTTGGAAACTCCTCAATGGTCTCAGGCAGAAGCATTCCATATGCTGAGTTTAGAAACTTTTTAGAAAGAAAACAACCCAGGGCCGGTTATAGGTTAGGGCAAATAGGGCCATTGCCCAGAACCACCACCTTCATTTGCCAGACTGGCAGGAGATGCAAGGAGCTGGAATGCTGTGCATATTGGGCCACCAATTCATATACGCTCGGGGTCCATTGGTCTAAAACCATGCAGAAAGCATCAGATACAAGCAATTTTATTGGTCTGCTGGTGGTCTGTTCCTTGTCTGGTGTCTCCTTTAAATATAATAACTCTTTAAAACCAAATAAAATAAAAAAGTTAGGGTTTAAATCAACCCGAGGCATTATAATTAAACCGGCGTTGGTTGCTATTCCTCTGAATATTCAGTTATTTTTTGTGAAATAAAAGAACGGGGGAAATACAAACAAGAACAAGTAGGAGGGGAGACACATGAAATAAATTCAATGCCGACGGAATTGAAAGAGAAAAAAATGAAAAAAAAGATCTATTAGGAATCAAAAGGAACGGAGAGTAAAATTACAGCAATTATTTTTTTATTTCTGATATTAAATTAAACTTTAAAAGACTTTACACGAGGATTCATATTTTTCAGGCGACAGATTCATGTGACTTGAAATATGACTCTGCAAAGTTTTCTTAAAGTGTAATGAAGTTTTAGTGAGATTGTCATTTAAGTTATGATTTTATCGTTTTTCTTTCAAATCGGTTTTATATGAGCTCCATATTTCAAGTAACTGGCCCCTGGCTCCTGAAGCGGACCTAGGAGTAAGTGTACAAATCTGGACGGATACATTTCTGATGTTTTATATTACCAGTAAAGTATTCTAAAACCTTGTACATTGTATTGTATTAGAATAAATAAAAGTAATTTTTGTGACTTACTTTGCCTAGACTGAGATGATGTCATCAATTTCCTGCAGGTAGAGGAAGCATTTCTTTAATCTCCTCTCCTGCAGTGATCAGATTGCAACATTTTAACATTGTAGCAATTCATAAATTTGGAAGATGCAGCAGATTTTGATGAATGGTGATTATTACACAGACACCAGGATTTACAGGTCTCAGTCACTTTTAAAGTGGCACTATAATTGTGCATTCCAAAACTGGTAGCAGGCAGGTTTGGTATTGAAGGGACAGACTATATCTCTTCTAGTAAAGTAATTTCTTGTATTAAAAGAGGAATAGACTGCAGAGATGGAGACATAATCCTGCCCCTGTACAAAGCATTGGTCACACCACATCTGGAATATGCAGTCCAGTTTTGGAATATTGTGGAATTGGAGAGAGTGCAGAGAAGGGAAACTAAATTAATAAAAGGAATGGAGGAGCTCAGCTATGAGGAGAGATTAGCTGAACTGAATCTATTCTCCCTTGAGAAGAGACGTATAAGGGGGGATATGATTACCCTGTATGGATATATAAATGGTCCATATAGAGAACTCTCTTCCCAATTATTCACTGTAAGATCATTACAAAGCACAAGGGGGCGCTCTTTGCGTCTACAGGAAAAGAAGTTTAAGCTCCGGATAAGGAAGGGATTCTTCACTGTAAGGTCTGTGAAAATGTGGAATCGGCTCCCTCAGGAAGTAGTTTCAGCAAGTTCTATAGATTGCTTTAAGAGAAAGCTGGATGGTTTCTAGAAGCACAGAATATACCTGGGGATTAAGGCTTTTAAGTAAAGTCAACAGTGACTGCTGAACCAGGGAACATCTGATTGTCTTATGGAATCAGGAAGGAATTTTTCCCCTGTTGAATCAAATTGTACCAGGGTTTTTTTGCCTTCCTCTGGATCAGCTATATCCATGAGGTTTTATATCTGGGATATGTTTATTTCCCTAAGGGTTGCACTTGATGGATTTATATCTTTTTTCAACCTAACTGAATATGTTACTATTAGGTCTGACCAAAGTTATGAAAATGATTTGCCTTACATGAAAACTGCTTTATCTCTTTTCTCCATTTATCTGTTTAAATCTACTTTATAGATGACCACATGCTGGTATTACATCCTGCTGGTATCTGACCCCACTGGAGCTTACAATAGCACAGAATTCTGTGTAATATGATGGTCTGCGTGATCCCGGGGATATACGATGAAAAATGGAACTGGATACATAACATCTGCTTTTGTATATCATAATATTATTATTTCATTTTTTCTCCTGCTGCACTATTTCAGAGAACTTCTGCATCTTTAGGATTTAAAGAGACTCATTTTCTGAAGTCATTTTTCCTCTTCAAGTTTTTTTGACAATATTCCCCCTGACCGACCTATGATCACCTTTGCTGTGTTCTCCTGCTGCTACATTGCTCCATCATATCACTCACGATGTACAAGATGTTACATAGCTAGTTAGGTTGAAAAAAGTCCATCAAGTTCAACCACTAAGGACGGATGTGTGGAAGCATGTCACCTCCTCCCAGCATGAAGAGCTCAGGGTTGAGAGGCTAGGTAGGATATCATCAACCTTAACACCATCAGACATTGAGTTTGCACAGAATTTAGATTCTTGGATTGGATGGTGGAGCAGATCAGCGATATATTGTGCCAAAAAGGATAAAGTTTTAGGTTCTCCTTATTCCCTATGTATGGTTGTGTTCCCTATAGTAGGGATGAGCAAGGAACATTTTAAAATCCGATCGCCCGTCGAGATCATATTTTTTGAGACCTGCAAGAGCAATCAGGGGAGCGGAGCTGACAGCTCTGCTCCACTGATTGCTCTTGCAGCCCTGTAGTATGCATTCTTGGATAGAGATTCCCTATCTAAGAACACAGGAGTACCACAGCTGTGCTCATCATGAATGAATGCAGCTGTGGGATTCATCCGGTGTGTAATCCCCGGGCACTAGAGGTTCATGAATGCAGCTGTGGGATTCATTCTCTGTGCGATCCCCGGGCACTAGAGGTTCATGAATGCAGCCGTGGGAATCATCCTGTAATGATTTCCTTGATCTTCCGATGCCTTCTGGATCTTCTGCCTCTGACATTCTCGCGAAAATTTCCTCGGAATTCCAATGGGTTCGCGAAATTTCGGTGAACCCATTTCGCTGACCCATTGGAAGTTTGAGGAAATTTTTGCGAGAATGTCAGAGGCATTCTCACTCATCCCTACCCTATGGCTTTAATCTATTCTTTATTGGTGTGTTTCCGGGGGTTTTCTTTCAGGTGTCATCTCTGAGCCAGATATACTTCCTGAGTTGGCCTTGTATATATGTTAACTAGTCAAACCCTGATAGACTTTTCCTCAGTGATTTGGTCCAAGCTTTATTAATTATCCTGAGAAGGCCTTTAGTAGGTTCTTCCTTTGCCTGCATCTAGAGCTTGTTCCTGGCTAGAGCCTGGAAGTCCTCTGTGCCTAATACATGCTACCTGATTGTAAAGGGTCACCAATGCTGATTTGGCTGATAATAAAGATATTACTGGGGACTCCCAAGGCACCACTTGGACTTTCAGAGGTCTGAAGCCTCAACCAAGTTGAAGCAATAACTTGTTATTATTAATATTTTCTATAGCACCAACATATTATGCTGCGCTGTACATTAAATAGGGGTTGCAAGCGACAGACAGATACAGACAGTGACACAGGAGGAGGAGCGGATCCTGCCCAGAAAAGCTTACAATCTAAGAAGTGGGGGAAGCAGCACACAATATGAGGGGGATATGGAATTGTGGGAAATAGTGAGGGTTTAGGAGACAGAAGAAGGTTTTGAGGGCTCTTTTAAATTAGCATAAATTAGGAGCAAGCCGAATAGGACGAGGAAGACCATTCCAGAATGTCGGGCAACTCTAGAAAAGTCTTGGAGCTGTGCGTGTGATAAGGTTATGAGTGAGGAAGTCATTAGTTGGCCATTGGAGGAGCCAAGAGAGTGGCTAGGGGGGTATTTTTTCTATCAGGTCCAAAAGTTAAGTGGGACAAGAACTATGGAGGAATTTGAAGGCAAAGCACAGGAGCTCAAATTTAAGCCTGAGGTTAAATGCAAGCCAATGTAGAGAGTGTAGGAGTGGTGGGTTGTAGACAATGGAGACACCACTTGAATTTTAACTGGTCTGATGTTGCAGTTGCCACCTAGTAAAGAAGAAAACTATTGGATCTTCTGTTGTCCTGGAGAAGTATAAGCTCATGGCAGGGACTGCTAGCTTAAGAAGGGTTTCCGTGTTTCTTGCTTCTGCCATAAATCTTTGGAAAGAAAAGGATTATACTGCTAATAATGAGTGGGCACCATGCTTGGGGACCAGGTCAATCTTTGGGGGCCCTACCTGTTCTTCACAAGGCCCAGTTGGGTGGAAGCGCTGCCAGGGAGACTGCATTATGCTCCGTCTTTGCCAAGGCTCAGCCTTCAGTTTACCATACAGACACAATATATTATATTATTCTAAAAGCAGGAAAATCTGGAAAGTTTAGCAGCCAGGCTACACTTCTGGAAATCAAAGACAGTTACCAACTGTTACCGAGTCACTATGGGTTAATCAAGGTTAATTTAACTAACCAACAATAAACTAAGGCCCAGAACTTTTCCTCCAGTCATAGGCAGACCGCAGCTAATGCACTGATGCCCTTTGGCATTATCACTGCAGATGACACGGCAGGATTCCTCACATTATAAGAAATATAAAGTCTGCGGTATAGCTTGAAACCATGTATTCAGCAGGAGGAAAAGGCCAAGGGAAGAAACAAAATGATTCTGACATTTTCAGAACAGTTCGATGTTCCTGGACAGAATCTGAAAGTTGCCGAATGCAATTTACTTTTTGCTTTAAAGAAAAACTGAGCTCCATTTGAACTTCTGAAAGTAACAGTTTTCCCTAAAAGCATATACCACAAAATGCTATTTCCATTAATAGTCAGAAAAAAAAATACCAGTACAGCTCTCTGATTTATTTCTACTTTGAAGTGACTTGCCAGTAAATGATGAACTTGTAAAGATGATACTGTATACTTACCTTCAGTGACTTAGCTACAGACTCCCCTTCCACAGCCACTCTGCATTACCACTAATGGACCTCTATTTACAGATCTATGGGCCACAGAGCAATTCTTGAACAAGGTTCTTATTATATCAGGAGCCCCCCTTCACATTAGGAGCCCCATTCAAATCTGGACTCCCTCTTTTCATCAGAGCTCCCTTAACATTAGAGACCCCCCATTGACAAGTGGACCACTTTTCAAATCCGACCCCTCACTTTACACCTCAGCTCCCCTTTTACATCAGTGTCCCAAACTTCAAATCCATCTTTATAAAGGAGAGACCCACCTCTACATCACACTCTTACCTTGATATCAAGAGCCCTCCTTCCAACAGGGCCCCCCCCCCAGATCTCACTCTGCATGGATCCCCAGCAGTTTACCAGTCAGTGTAAGTTCACCGGCCACTCGCTATTATAAACTTCACTGGCAGAGGAAATCTTTTACAGCCATGTTCCATTGCAGAACTGGAAGACTCGAATAGAAGAAAGTCCCCTCTTCCAGCTATGTGTACAAAAGTGATAGTAGTCATAAAGAGGGCCCCTACAACCCTTCAGTCAGGGGCACCGTCTAGATTGAGACAACCCTATACTGGTCAATACTATTTTATTGATATGAATTCTTTTGCTAATGTTACGACATGGAATCTCGATCTCCTGTGTCCCCCATTGTGTACTCCTGTTCCTCCCCAGTGGTGGATGAAGGCAACATTGGGCCCCTGTGCAGACTAGTGGGGCCGGTGTGCAAAACTGAGTAGGGGCCCCTCTAACACCTTGTCATGGTAAACAGCAAAGAAAAACTGCAACCTAAGTCACAGTCCTGAGAATTGGAAGTGGCTGCCACAGGGATTGCTTGGGGAATTTATTCACCCGGAACAGACCAGGGGCATGCACATTGCTTTTCTGGTGTCAAGGAATGGATAGGTGTGATGCATGTACAGGGTTCTGAGGGCACACGGGTCGGACACTGGACATAGAACCGTGCAAGCTGCTGTGGGGGACCCCGCTGGTTGAGTGTCTAGGGCCCCTGTGCAGTGGCACATTTTGCACACTGCTATGCCCACCCATATTCTTCTTGCAGACCCCTAAATTATAGGACATATGAAAATACAGACAGAATTATTGTTTTAGGAATACATTGGCTTGGCTCAAACTCCAGCTATTCATCATTTTTTGTTTCCACAAATGTGTGTAATTGGAGCAGATGAACATTGCGTGCTATGAACCCCAATAATAAGGTTTTACACATTGCCAACCACCAATGGATGCTGGAAGGCTCATTGATAATATTACGAGGGATTTTTTTCTGAGCAATATTTACTTTTATATTTCAAATGTTTACAAGGTGCAACTACAACTAACACTATTCAAATGTATCTGCAAATCTGACTGCATGATTTATTATTCATTTATAATGTCGGGGTGATACCCTGATTTTGTCTTGCTAGATCTGTGAAAATGTCTTTTGTTCGGCAATGTTCAGCATCTCATTCTCATAAAGTGCATAGAAAATATCTTTGTACTTTATATATGTTGACAAGATGTCATTTTTTTAAAGCAAATAAAGTTAAATATTTGCTCTGCGTACCAAGACGTGTTTTATCTGTCACTGAGATGCTTGTTGTGCTGCTTTCAGCCTTACAAAAAGATCATTTCCCAAACTTGATTTTTCTTTAATGAAAGCATTCACAAAGATTTTTATTTCCCTTCCTGTTTTATTTTGTCAGATTGCAACATATTGCTGTTTTCGAGCTGTATGAAATTGTAACTAATCCCTGATGTACATTAAAAAACTGATCTAAAAAATTGACGTTACCTAAATCCATGGTAAATCTTGCGGTCATAAAACTTCACTCATTCTGCAGCAAGGTGGTCAGGTCTTTATTAAATGTTCACATTGGTGTTTGGGTGACATGAACATTTCCTATTGCAGCAAATGAGCTCTGGAAACACAAAATATATAGTGATGCCAAACCTTCATTTATCAAGAGTTGTCATATCTTTATACTTGGATCCTATAGAAAATAGGAAATATTAGATTATTAACAAATATGAACAATAATCTCAAAAGTACGGACAAAACATTATCAAACACACACACAAAATAAAACTAGGACATTTAATATCTAATCCATTCTTTATACTTTCCTTCTTTCCTATCCATGTCCTCTCCCTGTCTTTTTCTCACTCCATTTCTTTTATTGCCTTTTTTCTCTTTCTCTCTTTTCTCTCCTCCCAATTTCTTATTTTATCTTTCTACCTTTTTTACTCCCTTATTTCAGTGAACATCTCATTTTTTTTTTTCATAAACACACACACTTCCTTTTAGTCCCTTTTTATCCTCTTATGCTTTCTTTCCCCATGCTACCTATATTCCATTTCTTTTTTTCTATTTGTTTCTGCTCTATCTTTTTCCTTCGTCGTTATCTCCCACTGTTTTGCTCTCTCTCTCAATTTGTCTTCTTCACACTGTTCTTTTCTTTCTCCCTCATCTCTCAGCCTTTTTCTCATTTTTACTATTTCTCTTTTCTTTTCCACCCCCTCCACTTTCCCGTTTCCCCACCAGTCTTCTCTCTCTCTTACCATTCTCTTTATTCTCCCTTTACTTTCCCTATCCCTTTAGGCCTTCTATTTAATTATTAATCTTCCCTGTTTTTACCTTTACCTCCCAATCCTCTTCCATTACTCATCTTTCTATCTCTCCTCTGTCTCTTTGTTTTCCTCCCTCTTTCCCATCACTCTTTTATTTCTCCCGCCTCTTTGTCCTCTACTTTCTTCCTCTTTACTTTTCCTCGCCCCTCTTTCATCTTCATTCTTCCCTAAAAGTTTTTTCCTCTCTCTCATTTCTCTCTCTACCATTTTTCTATGTTACCCTCTTGGCTTCTTTTTCTGCCCTGTTAGGGCAATCTCCTGCTGATCCCAGACACGTCATCCCTCCCTGGTGGCTTCTGTTTTCAGCGCTGGGAGAGCGTAACGACACAACTCAATATGTAGTAAATCACTCTCAAAACACAGATTTTATAACAGTTCAAAGGAATGATCAGTGCATGATCGCATGACTACAGACGACTAGCAGACATGACAAATGTCCCTGTGGTTCTCTTGGAACAGGATATTCATGTCAGGAGAACAAATAAATGGCCGAAGGGAGGAAGGGGAGAGATTCGAGGTGAAAAGGGGGGGGGGGGGAGCAGACATTAGTTTACTGATAAGAAGATTACAACTAGATTCAACATAATTCAATCATCTACAAAACATAACAAAAGCACAAAAAATAATTAACTTTAAGACTCAGCAAAATTCCACTTCTTACATTTCCTTACATAACCCTTTCTATTTGTTCCATCTACTATTTGTCTTTCTTTCTCCTTTCCTCAATCTCTCTCCCCACTCTTCAGGTTTCCTCTCTCTGCATCTTCCTCTTGTTACATCTCTCCTCTCTCTTTCCTCTGCAATCTTTTTCTTTTCTCATCTGTCTCTTCTCACTTCATCTTCCTCTCTTTTTTCTCCAGCACACGTCTCTCTCTAACTTCCTTATGACTCTTCTCAGCTTTTTTTTTTTCATCACTCTTTTTTTATCCTTCTCTTAACCTGCATGTCTTTTATTTTTTCCCTATTTTCTCCTCTCCCTCTTTTTCACATCATTGTTACTCTCTTTTCTTCCAGTTCCCCTATTGTTTTTCTCTCCCCCTCGCTCTTCATTCTTCCCTATCACTCTGTTCTCAACTTTTCCTTTCTTCCCATTTCAGTTTTCTCTCTCTTCTCCTGCAACCCTGCTCAGTCTCTTCCTCCATTGCTCTTCTCTCCTTTTCTCCACTTTCTTCATTTTTCTGCTTGTTCCTCTATCGCTCCTCTATTGTATTTTGTCATCATTCCTCTCTCTTCTCCAATTATTCTTCTCACTTTCTCTCCCTTTCTTCATCTTACTTTCTTGCCCTGTCACTCTTCTTTTTTTCTCCACCTGCATTGTCTTCCTCTATTTCCCATCACTCTTCCATCTCTGTTCCTTCTCTCCTTGCTCCTTCTCTTTATTTTCCTCTTGACTATTTCCCCATCATTCTTCTTTCTCTCCATTTATATCTTCACTCTGTTCATCTTACCTTTCTCTCTTTTCCACATACTTTTTCTCTTTTTTCATCTTCTTTTTATCATTCATTTTGCTTTTTCACTTCCCTCTTTTTCCTTCCTTTACTTCATTTTCTTTTCCCCAGTCTCTCTTCTCTCTCCCAACTTCATATCACATCCACTTTCATTTTTTCCCTCACCCTTCTCTTTCTCCCTTCCTTTTCCCTCCCCCCATCCCTCTTCTCTTGCTCTTCTTTGCTCAATGTGCGTCGATAAGATACGGCGCTAATGTATCCAGCTGCATTATAACGCTGATGATCATCCTATTCCTCCGGCTATGTTCTATGTCTTCATCAACACTAATGTGAAATAAGAGTGTGAGTTCTTTTGTTTCACTCTGACAGCATTAGTGGAGAAATTCATTACCGTCAGTCTGCGTCCCCCATCTGCAATATTAACAAGCACATTTAACACGTGCGCAATGCTCATTTAACACACAGCAGAAACGCTCGGGGTTATTAGCGAATACGCATGAAGCTTGCCACAGAGGTGGTGATGAGATGAATCATCCCAGGTTCAAAATAAAATATTATTTCCAAAGAATTGTATCATTACTGGCTGCAAAGTATGCTCAGAATTCTAAGTGTGTACAGACAACAAATGCAGGAGATACTAGACTAGTTTTCAAAATCCGATTTAATTTTTCTGTTCTAAAAATGTTTGCATGATGGAAGTAAAGTTTCCATAGCATGAACACATTTCAAAATAGGTGTATACATAATAAGAAAGTGAATTCCCCAGTTTTCTAATATATTATTAAATAAGACTTTTGGTAATAGTTTGGGGTGAACATTTCACTGTAAGCAAATACAATTCTAAATATAAAGTGTTAGGAGAAATTGATGCGAACCCTGGGCTGTACTCCACTGCAGTATAGCGCCTGGCCTACTTCCTCCGGTGATGTTGCTTGAAGCAGCAAAGGAGATCTAGGAATTAGTTGTATGACCTCTGCTCTGTGGCTTCTAGCGTCCTCGGTTTCCTCTTAGCTGTGAATAGTTTCACTGCATCCCCTGCACTGAGACTGTGTACAGCTGGAGGGAATTTGGAATTATGCTTCAGCCAATGAGCCGATTATCTATATAAATCCTGTTTATTATTAACCACCTGAGCGTTACACTGATTTCTAGATTTCTGTTCCAAAAGCGTCACAGGTTTTCATGAAATTTTTTTTTTTAAATTGTAGATCTGTAACTTACAGAAATATGTCCGAATAGGGTTCTAGTAGATATCATGAATATAAAACGGAACCGACGCTGGATTAGCACAGCGGGACCAGGTAAGTGGGGATTTTAGTGTAGGCGAAAAAATACGGGCTTAACCAAAAGAGCCATATTTAGTGCGAGAAATTACGGGCTTAGCGGTTAGGGGGTTAATAATAATAATAATAATAATAGTAATTCCAGCCCTGCCATTGGCTGTTGGGACTTTATAGTTTCTCTGCTTCCAATCACCAGTGCCCGTTATAGCGTTAAGCTGGACCGACCAGCTGCTGGTGTGTGATTTCTCAGATTTACTGTTTATGACCCTTTTTGAATGCTGCCTGGACCAACCTTTTGCCTGTGACCCCTACTCTGCTTTTGTCTTTGCCCATGAATACCTTGTCTGTTGGACTGATTACTGGACTTGTCTCTGCTGGAATCTTGGCACTGCATTATCTGTGGGCTCCTGGTCCTCTGTGAGTTCTTCTCCGGATGCCATCCCTTGCACACACAGGTCATGGCCGCAGCCGTGTGCTTGGACAGAGCAACTATTCTGCTGAGGCTTGCCATAGACGCAGAGTGCGGCATTATATTGGGGACTGGTACTGGCCTGCACTGGTGCTAAGCTTGGGCTTTACAACACATGTGATGGAAAACATTTTTACAAAGTTTTACTTATGAATGTATTTTGGTGTGCTGAATCCTAAAATGACATTCATTTGTTCCATTACATAAGGTTTTGCAACAACAGAGGAACATTACTGCCTTGTTAAGAAAGTTTGCATATTTGGGGGTGAAACTTGGTGATCAGGACCGTCTGTGGCCTCCATATAAATGAATAAATATAAGAAAAACTAGAGTTTAAAGGGTGTCAAGGTGCATATATGGACCACTTCCTGGAGAACATGGGTGCGGTAAAAGAAGAGCATAGTGAGCAGTTCCATCAGGATAATAAAGAAATGGAAAGGGGGTATTAGGGGCAGTGGAATGTTAGCATGATTACTGACTATTGCTGGGGGCTGCAGCAAGAAACTGAGGACAAAAAATATAAAAGGAGAAGCCTTAAAATAATTTTTGATGGACAGCAAAAACTCCATTAAGTGCATAATCAGAAACCCATTTTTAATACTGTTTACTTCTATTTTTCATTTTTTACTGATTCTACATGGAATGTTTATAATGGATATTATTCATAAAGTTTGAAGGGAATAAGTTATGTAATATGAATAAATTCTTACCAGTGATTGGAACATTTTTTTAATAAACATTTTAAGATGGGAAAAAAATGGATGCTATCTTTCAGTTCAACTCCTCCAAAAAACATAAGGAACAATTCAAAAATTGAAGACAATTGTCAGGTCATTGAGTTTTCCAAAGCTGTTGGATAAATACAAAACTCCTACAATGTAGTACAAATGTACACTGAATAGTGTTGGGGTGCTGGGTGAAAATTAGTGTTGGTTGAATATCAAGAAAAGTGAAAAAGGAGGTGTGTTCCCCTAAGATTTTACAGTGGAAGTTGAGCCACCTCCTTGGTTATCCTAAATTGGACATCAAAGTAGAGAAAAGAAAGGGGTTTTGGGCTCACAAATGATTTTGAAGAAAGATTGGTGTATTTAAACACAATTAGTGAGGCAAACAAGTACAAACAAACAAGTCAATTATTGTTTGAATATCTCACTATACGATTCGACAGCTATTTGATCAAATAGGGAGACATTGATTGGGTGATCGAATGTCGAATTTGAACACCATTAAAGTCAATGGGCGGAAAATTCAGGTTATTTTTCAGGACTGTGTAGAACTGCTGACAGCTCTGCTCCCCTGATTGCTCTTGCAGCCCTAGCGTAAGGGCTATAGAATAGCATGTGTTCTTGGATAGAGATTCTCTATCCAAGAACACAGGAGTCCCATGGGATCCCCAGGTCACTAGAGGCTAAATGGTGACAAGTCTCCCCATTCATTCACCTCCAGTGCTCTCTGATTGGCTGGGGAAAGGAAAATCCTGATGATGCGTGAGCTGTCATCAGGGTTTACCTTTCCTCAGCCAATCACAGAGCATTAGAGGTGATGACTGGGGAGACTTGTCCCCATTTAACCTCTAGTGCCTGGGGATCCCACACTGACAGGAGGAGTGTAGCCGTGGGATTCATCCTGTCGTGGGAAAACCTGTAAAAAAATAAAAGTTAGTTACACAATCACACACATTCAATAAATTACTTTATCATTAAAGCCTCCTATTTTTTTACACATTTTTTTACACAAAAATTTGCAGAGTCGAATCCTGTGTTTTTCAGGTCAGATCTATCCAAATTTGAACACCCATATTCGGGTTGAATATAAGGACTCCCCAAAATCAAACACCAACACTAGTGATAATATTGATAGATCCACTGTGGCTATGATTAGGGTGCTAGGTGGGCTTCCAAGACCTGGAACCCATGCCCATGACTTGTTTCCTCACCTGGAAGGGATTTTCTCACTGTCCTTTCAATTCAACACATGGCAATAAAAGGTTCAAAATTTGGTGCCCAAAAAGAACATTACAATAAAAATTTGCCATTCAGAATATTGGAAAAAAACAGGCTGTCTAGAAAAATGTCCTGTGGAGGAATACGTTAAGGATAGAGTTGTTTGGTCATAGTAACAGACACATTTGGAGAAATCCAAAAGACAGCATTCCAGGAGTGGAACCTCATCGGTAGCTATGAATTCTGCATTGTATCGAGTGTGCATGATGAGAACATGAGGCCGTCTTTCTGCAAATTAAAATTAAATTTGGAAATGGATCCTTCGAACTATAAATAGACCTTCTAATCCAAAGTACATAATAATTGAAGATTATGGACTGGCCTAGGCAAAGCTATGATTTGAATCCCATTAAAATGTTCTAGAGGATTAAAAAAAGGCATTCATGCAAAAAAACCTACAAACAACCGAAGGATTTTTACATGGAGAAAAAGTTCAAAGTTACTTTCAAGTCGGAGTCAGATGGGGCAGTTATTTAAAACTCCTAAGACAAATCAATTTTACTAAAAGGGGCAAAAAAAGCTTCTGTGGAGTGTACTTACTTTTCCCTGAACACAGGATTACATTTAATAATATATTGGTAAATGGAAAATTTACAATTTTTTTTTTACCTATGTAACACTATTTAAATAAAGATCCAATGTTTTCCTGTCTAAATATATTAAAAAAAGCACATTCCCATGGGGGTGTACTTACTTTTTCAAATGTCTGTCCATATAGTGGAGGCTTTGAATAAATGTAGGATTAGAGCTTCCTGGAATATATTTGGGGCACCTTGCCGGGGATGTACCAGATGATATACAAGATTACGATGGTATTTCCTCTATCTGACTTTCAGATGTTGTGATCACCGGCTTTGAGTTCATCTGCATAAAACTTTATAAGCTATAAAACTTTGAATCCTTACGGACCTTCGAGGCGAAGGTGTCATACACATTTTATTATGAATAGATTACAACATTGTATTTGGATATTCTTCTTACACTTCTTTCTTTAAATACATACTGTGATGTTAATAAAATACAGAAGTATAATTCTATATGTATCTGATAGATCTGGAGGCACAATATAATGAATGTAGAACTTCTGAATGCTGATAGATTGTTACATGATCCTGATATGCGATGGGGAAGAGAAGATCTTCCTATTGGCCCTGATTTATTAAAGCCTTTCAAGGCTGGAGAGGATACACTTTCATCAGTGAAGCTGGGTGATCCAGCAAACCTGGAATGGATCTGGTCCAGAATTGAAAACATTTTCTAAGAAATAGCTAATGACTTTTAGAAAATCCATTGCAGGTTTGCCAAATCATCCAGCTGTACTGATGAAAGTGTATTCCTTCCAGCCTTGGAGAACTTTAATAAATCAGGGCCATTGTGTCAAATCTTGCTAGGGGTAGAGTTCCCCAATACTGTATTTGGATAGGCCGTGAATTTGCATGAAAGTTGTATATATTGGGAAGTAGTATACCTCCAAAAATCTTTAGATGAGATATAGAAGATAAAAAATCATAAGAGAGGACCAAGGATGGCTTTTTTGGCAAAAATAATAAAATAGTGTTTAATAAAATCATAGGAATCAAATAAAATCATAGAAAAAGACCTTTAAAGGATCCTTAGCTAGGCATGGTCTTCCTATGATATCATGGTAATTCAAACATCAGAGTGTACATTTCACATATGATCAAATTCAATATTTATACATCTTGTCTCATTGCCCGACGCGTTTCGCTCTTAGGCTTCTTCAGGGGATTCAGAGACTTAGCTTTTTTTGTCATGAACTATATATATCCATACATATAATAATAATATTATTAATATAATAATATTAAGTTATGGAACTTGCTTGTTCCCTTAAGTTCTAAAACTTATAATTATTATAAATTAATATTATATATATTATATATAATATTGGTATATATTATTATATATTAGGGGCTCTTAATCTAACAGCCCTAACAAAGTCTAATAAGAAGTAATGAAACCAAAAGAAAGGTTTACTATGAAAGGGGGATTTTATATCATTGTATTTAAAATCACCAAATTTTTTTTATTAATAATGTTATACTATGGTACCTGAAATACCCCTCTTTCATAGTAAACCTTTGTTTTGGTTTCATTCCTTCTCATTGTATAGTTGGGATGTTGTACCTTTTGACCATGATATAGTACTGGGGGTTACTTCTTTTGCTCCTAAACCCCTCATTAATACTAGGGATGAGCTAGAATGTCTCTGGCATTCTCGTGAAAATTTCCTTGAAGTTCAGATGGGTCCTCGAAATTTCGGAAATCCAGGAAATCTCTATAGGAGGATTACCGCGGCTGCCTTAGTGGGAATCCTGTCAGTGAGCGATCCCCGGGCACTACAGGTCAGAATGGGGGCAAGCCCTCTTTCTTGCCTGTAGTGCCCGGGAATCTTTCACTGAGAGGAGGATTCTCACGGTTCCATTTATAAATGCAGCCGCGGTAATCCTCCCCTCAGAGTGAGTCATGTGGCTTGGGTTTATGAATGAACGCGGCCGTGGGAAAAATCAGAGGATTTTTCCCACGGCTGCATTTATTTATGAGCAGCCAGGAAAACTCACACGGTGTTCCAGGATAGAGAAACTCTATCCAGAAACACATACTACAGGGGTGGAACAGCAATCATGGGAGCAGAGCTGACAGCCTGCTCCCCTGATTGGTCTCGCTGGCTGAATTTACAAAGGCCGTTCTCGGCTACATGTTTGGTAAGCGAGAATGGCCCAATTTGCAGGGATACCGAATTTAATAAATTCACTCACTCATCCCTAATTAACACAGCCTAAGGTCAACTTGGAGGGGAAGTCAATAGGAGTAAACATGAGTACCCCGAGGAAATCCACACACACGGCCAAACATACAAATGTGTTCCACTCCTGGCCGAAATTCAAACCTGGGACAATGGTGAGAGTGCTGGCCGCTGAGCCAACCTTGCTGTCTGAGATAATACAAATCTAGTTTTTCTTTATGTTTTTTTTGTGTAGAAAGGATTCAGTAATTTTAAAAAGAAGAAGCATTTCTGGCAATTTTCACATGCAGTGGATAACATTTGAAAATGTGTAAGCTCTTGAGGTATGGATTTCAAACATTTCTGCGAATCAAGATCAGAAAGCTGTGGAGCTCTAGTGCAATTCATAAAAAGGTTATGGAAGTGTAATACAAAGTTTTCTGAAGTTATGTTTTAATAAGAAAAGGGAATGTGGAGACTTTAAATTTGGGATTGACTTGTAGTATGAGGTTGCAATTATTTGGCATTTTGGATAGGGAAGAAGAAAATGTAAGTTGGTGACTATATAGGTAAATAGTCAAGTAGGTTAAAATAGGATAATATGAATCCATCCAAGATTCTAAATCCATCAAGTCCAACCACTAGGGAAATAAACATATCCCAGATATAAAACTCTATGGATAAAGTTGATCCAGAGGAAGGCAAAAAAAAACCCTGGTCCAGTTTCTTCCAACAGGGGAAAAATTCCTTCCTGATCCCATGAGGCAATCAGATGTTCTCTGGATGAACAGTCTCTGTTATATTTACTTTAACGCTTTACTCCCCAGTTATATTCTGTGCTTATAAGGATCCCATCATCTGCAAACAGATACATTTTATATGATGAATATGAATGTAAAGTTAAACCCATGATGTAGAGCATAGATATGTTCAGCAAAGTGTTTCATTATTAGCAGAAATATAATAGAGAAGAGAAGACACCCTGGATGAGTCTCATAGTAATACAACCCTTAATGAATATTTTATGAGCATTCTAAAGAACAAAATAGTCAATACCATTAATATACAGTAATATACATCATTAGTGGCAAAGTGCTGTGTGTGCTTCAGCAATCTGCTGGGTGTACCATTATATATGTGCTCATCCTCCAAAGATGACCGGTACTGTTCTGCAAATCTAATAGTGATCAGTGCATGGTGGGACCAAGTAATAGTCTCTTGTTGAAGTGAACACACTTTGAAGGCACCTCTTGTTAGAAAAAAATATACCCCGTGAAATCAGAACAAGAGACGGCTTCAAAATGCCAGAAAATTGTATTCTAATTGTTCCATAGTGATCCCATGATCCACAATTTTGAGAAATTAAATCTTAGTATTGTGATCTTGATCTGCATCCACAAGATCATTATTGGCTTGTGAAAATTCACCCATTTTCTGTTTAATGTGTTGTATTTGTTCTCATAGTCCCGGATAAAAAAGTTAATTTTATTCCAACAGAACTTTGTAGTGTTTTTTGTCAAATCGATTCTATGAACAGCAGGAAATTCAGGTTGAATGGCCGTCTTGGATGTCGGCCAGATAAGCTCCATCTTTGAATTTATATAGAATCTGTGTGAATCAGGATTTAAATATAACTTACTGTATATACTTGAGTATAAGCTGATATATATATATATATATATATATATATATATATATATATATATATTGTGACACCAATGCAGGATTGGTGGTGAAAGGGAGATATATTTGCCCAAGATTCCTCTCCTGTATGAAGTAGCAGGTGGAAGACTCTCACCTGTGAGATGATTATTGAAGAAGCACTGAGGGTAGGGATATAACATAGAGCCAGGAGCTCAGTCAGTAGCTTGGCTTGGAGAGACACAGACAGGGGTCTGTGTCAGTGCAGCTCTGTTTGGAGACACAGACAGGGGTCTGTGTGGGTTCAGCTCGGTTGGAGATACAGACAGGTGGACTGTGTAAGAGAGCTCTGTTTGGAGACACAGACAGGAGTCTGTGTGGGTTCAGCTCGGTTGGAGACACAGACAGGTGGGCTGTGTGAGGAGCTCTGCTGAGGGACTCAGAAAGTCGGTCTGGGTGAGTGAGCTCAAAAGTGAGGAGAAGGTTGCTGAAAGTTTGGTTTTGAGCTGACAGGGAGAAGCCCTCCAGCTGATAGACAGGGACATCTGATAGTATGTGCCGGACAGGCAAGGTTTTCTTTTGCTGTTTTGTTATTTTACCTGCAACCTTCAATAAACCTGGCTGTAAGCCATCTTAAAGCTGATACCTCGGTGTGTAATCTGAGTTAGATGAATGAAAAAATCACTATTGATCTGTAATCATTAATACATCGTAACATTTCTTTTTTTTCATGCAGTGTATGAACCTGAATTTTTGCTTGGTATCAACATCCAGGATAACAATCCCTACACTGCTGAGGTCAGAGCACGGGGCAAGATCACCAGTCTGCTTTTTCCTCAAGACTTCAAAAAACTAAACTAAACTAAACTCCAAAAGAAAGGACGTGACTTGGCTCTTGGTGGTTTTTGTTTAAGCCCTACACTGCATGGTGTAGAAAAAGACAATGTAACTGCTGTGCAGGGGCTGAAGTGGGGCAGCACGGTGGCTCAGTGGTTAGCACTCCTAGGTCCCAGGTTCGAATCTCGGCCAGGACACTATCTGCATGGAGTTTGCAGGTTCTCCCTGTGTTTGTGTGGGTTTTCTCTGGGTATTCTGGTTTCCTCCCACATTCCAAAAACATGCAGTTCGGTTAATTGGCTTCCCCCCATATTGACCTGAGACTGTATTAAAGACATATGACTATGGTAGGGACATTAGATTGTGAGCTCTTTCGAGTGACAGCTAGTTACATGATTAGGGACTCTGTAAAGCACTACATAATATGTTGGCGCTATATAAATTCTGTGTAATATTAATAATCCAATGGCCAAAGAGGGTCACCATCTTTAAGGAAAGCTACTGTGGAACCGGCAACAAAGATGGCGCCTTCCAAGAATGCAGCAATGACAGGCCCTGGACCTGAAAAAAAAATGGCTGTACTGTTTTGCAGAACTGGATACATATCAGGACTTGACTGGAAGAATTACAAATCCTTTAGCAGATATTTCTTCATAAACATTGTCTTTTTCTTCAGCTTTATATCGCTTATCTATTTGCACTGGAGCGAGAACAAACACGGCATGCGCCATTTACTCAAATGCTCAGAATAAAAATCACACAGAAGCCGTAAACTATTTGAAATCACATATTTTAATAAATAAAGCTCTGTTTGAGAACAAACGCCTCTTCCTTTTAAGAAACAGGATAAATAAGGTAGAAAAATATTCACACGGCGGCCGCGGCCACATCATCCGGCATCGCTAAGCACACTTTTTTGTGTAGAAGGCAACAAACGCATTGTGCAGGAAACGCATTGTCACTGCTCAGCCACACATTTCATAAACACTAATAAATATTTATATCAAACAGTAAAAACGTTGTGATGAATGTGGTGTGTCACTCGCCTCATCGAATTGTGTGAACAAAAACATGAACAACAATAAAATACAATAAAAAAAGATGAAACAATAAATAAACAAAACAATAAACTCGGCTGTACAGATTTCCTTTTTTTTTTTTTTTTT
>NC_092862.1:142589593-142602549 GCF_032062135.1 Pyxicephalus adspersus
ACTACAGGTTAATTAATCTGTAGTGCCCCGGGGATGTAGTGGAACTTCAGAGTTTATCTGCAGTTTAGTTCCCATGGTCACCTGACCGTGGGAACTTTGCAGTCACAGCTGTGCTTGCAGGCGATCGTCGGGCGCTAAAGGTTTAATGGGGACAAGTTTCCCCATTCATCACATCTAGTTCCCTGTGTTCTTGGATAGAGAAACTTTATCCAAGAACACATACAACTAGTAAAGGGCTGCAAGAGCAATCTGATTGCTCTTGCAGCCCTTATTAGTCCCTAAAAACAACCCGAATTCTCCCACCATTGACTTCAACGGTGTTCGAATTCGGCATTCGATCACCCGAACAATATCTCACTATTTGATTGAATAGATGTCGAATCGAATAGTGAGATATTCGACCAACACTAGGAGCGGGGATCAATCCCTCCCTGAGTCTGAGAATGACCCTCGATTGTAAAAGTGGAAAGGTGTTGTCACCCTGGGCCACTGTCCTGATTTGGATTACAAATTATCTTTTTGGTTATCTGTAATTGTGACATGTGTCCCAATGGCCCCCACACTAATATACTGTGAGCTGTGGATTTAGTAATAATATCCTGAACACCTGAAAGTTATTTCAAGGGTTCCCTCATGTTAAAAGGTTGAAAAGGCTGCTATAGGGTGACTTTTTAATATTTTTTCTCAGATTGTAACCAAGTCCTCACTGACTTATGTAGCTGCAGGCACTGTGCAGAAATTCATATTTAGGTTATAAAGTCACAGCTCTTCCCATATTCCCATCAGCCTCCTTCTCTCTGATGTAAGCTTACTTGAAACCAAATACAGATTTCCACAGATTGTGATCTTTAAAGATTAATTACTCCATAGTTCCTGCAACTGCAGAGGTCAGTGAAAGTGTTTTTTAAATTTCCTAATTGGGCACAGGTGCTCTTTTAGTGGCTCTTTGGGCGGTTTAGGGGGAGCTTTCCCTGTTGGAATATTAGAATCCAGTTGGGGCGGTGCTGCACCAATGCATGCTGGTGCAATAAAGCAAACCCTGGATTGAACTCCCTGCAAGCTCTACTGCATCTCTTTCTTATGTATGAGAATAACACCAGAACCAAGCTAGGATGGAATACCGGCGTGCACCATATTGCACTGGCACCCATTGGTCTAGTTCAGTTATCAGGTATCAGTGACTTTGCTCTGCACCCCGAGTAAAACTGCCTTATGTGCTGCTTCCCTTTAAGGGCAATAAGGCAAATTTGGCTACCATTTTACCAATTTTGGCATTGCCATTCAGACCTTGGAAGGCACTTGCATCAATGCCTTTCTCATCCTGGCCATACACGGATGGTGAAGCCTATGTGCCAAGGAAAAGATCTCATTGGTCAGCCGACCATGGCTCATTTTGTCAATCATTGCACAAAGCTAAAACAATTGAGACATAGCGGCCGCATTATTCACCATCAAGTTTACACTAAATAATCAAATTGTCTTGATTAATCTTTTAAAATGCAACTAGTTTGAAGAAAGACCTCCGTGTATGGCCACCTATAGCCAATTAAACCTGAGATCGCTGATATTATATATATGCTACTTCTAAATCTCCATAATATATTATATGTAATGCCAAATCTAGCACACCGATTGTCCAGCAAATTTCCATGAACAGATGGATAGGTGAAAGGTTCCAAAGGTTGTCCTGGTGACACCAATACATCTATACAGTCGGTGAATAGAGATTTCTTAGAATAAAGGTTCCCACATCTACTATTCCCAAGTCAGATCTTGAATATAAAGTGCACTAAAGGTTTTAGCTCTTTTATTCTGTTAGGGAAAATCATGCAGGTTTGCAAATGTAATCTTTGAAATTTTTCTTGCTCCTGCTGTTCCCTGAGAGCTGTCCTGGGATCCTCAATAATTCTGCACAATTACGATTTCTGGGAAAGCTGCATGCAAGCAAAGAATTTGATGCATTTGGTGTTATACTTGTGAAGACATCCCATAGATTATGTTGTACCTGGCTCACAATCTATTTCCACCATATTATACTTGATATCAATTTATCATATTTTTATAATATTCATTTTGGCATTTTTGTAATGTAAAGCCCAGCTGAAGTCACAAATATAGAGATGCAGTCACAGATTTACTAAAGAAGTACAGGCTGTTCACTTAGCAAAAGGAATCTTTGCCTTAGTGAATGAGATTAAGCATTACTGATTTTACCATCCAATCACATGCAAGCAAAAGATTTGTTTTTTGAGATGTGGTGAAACTTCTTTTTAAAGAACCGGTCCTACCTGAGGCAAACAAAAACCATGCACATAGGAATCGAGAACCAACTCTATGCAACTCAGAAGAGGTAAGCAGCATCTTACAGAGAAATTAGAAAGACATCACTGAAACACATCTGAAAGTGAACACACCTGAGAAGATTTAGTATTTGCCTGTTTAGACAGGTGAATGCACCTATAGGCATGCAGCATTTCTCCATCTACTAAGGTGAACCCACCTGAAAGCATGCAACATTTGTCCATCTACACAGGTGAATGCATTTCAAGGGATGCAGCATTGCCCTGTCTCCACAATCGAATGCACCTGAAAGCATGCAGCATTTGCCCACCTACACAGGTGAAGACTTTCAACATTTGCGGCATTTGCCCATCTACACAGGTGAACACATATAAAGGCATGTAGCATTTGCTCATCTACACCGGTGAAGACACCTTAAGGCTTGTGACATTTGCCTGTTTGCACAAGTGAATGCCCCTGTAGGCATGCAGCATTCACTCATTTCCACAGTTGAATGCACCTGTAGGCATGCGGTATTTGCCCATCTACACAGGTGAATGCACCTGTAGGCATGCAACATTGGCCCATCTATACAGGTGAACACACCTCTAGGCATTCAGCATTGGCCCATCTATACAGGTGAACACACCTATAGACATGCAGTATTGGCCCATCTACACAGGTGAACACACCTATAGACATGCAGTATTGGCCCATCTACACAGGTGAACACACCTGTAGGCATTCAGCATTGGCCCATCTACACAGGTGAACACACCTATAGACATGCAGCATTGGCCCATCTACACAGGTGAACACACCTGTAGGCATGCAGCATTGGCCCATCTACACAGGTGAACACACCTGTAGGCATTCAGCATTGGCCCATCCACACAGGTGAACCCACCTGTAGGCATGCAGAGTTGGCCCATCTACACAGGTGAACAGACCTGTAGGCATTGAGCATTGGCCCATATACACAGAACTTTGGATTGTACCTAGTAAAAGCAGCTTTCAAAAGTAGTGGAGCTCCACAATACAAAAATAATAAGATGAGAGAACTGACTTACTAGGTTGCCAAAGAGCTCCCATTAGGAAAAGAAGAACCATGACATCGAGATATGGGAATATATTGATATGAGAATATATTGTTCTGGGGCAGATTGTGAAAGAATTGGGTAATAATAATATTCTTTGCACATGCTCCTTAGAATGCAGATCCAGTAATTAGAATAGAGTTCCTGTATACAGTGATTAAATTACATGGTGCCAGGCCTAAGGTCATTATGCCAACAGACAAGAGATGGACAAGAATGGCCAAGATGGCCAGTAATTTGCTAGGCTTGCATGGTTTTGCATCCCAGACCAGTATTTTCTTAACTGGAATAATACACTGCACATTACATGGAGGGCATTAAACCCTCCACATCAGGCTTTGCCTCCAATGGACCCTATAGTGTAATATCCTCATGGAACTCATGGAACCACACAAAGTCAATGCAGCCAAAATCTAATTCTTCTACCAGATTTGTATACAATCACTAAAACCTTGATGAGAACTGATCTCAGTACATGGCTGCCACCACTCACCAATATCTAGTGGCACCTTTACTTCTCAGGTTACACCAGGACAACCTTTCCACCTCATTCCCTAATTGTACAGCATTATAGTAAGTTGTATTTTCCCCAAAAAATATGTACATTTTTTTTTTTGCTTTAAAATGAAATATTCCCACAATTTTTCTTCTGCACCAATACCTCCCGTCCATTGTTCTGACCCCATGACACAGAGAATGACATAGAGAAACTGGTTTTGCCAGCTGGGGGACAAATCTGATCCCACCATCCATGAATTTCCTTTCAGCTTTGCCTAGGCCGAATGAATGGGCCATATTTTTATTGGTACCCAAAGAGTCCATTTTAAACAAACAATACAAAAATGCAGCTCTGGCTACAGAACGTACCTCCTCTACGGAACTGTCCCTCAAAGTAATTTGTTGCCTTATAGGACTGAGGATATAATGTGAGTGCAGAGGGTCATGGGGCCACAACCGAAATGGGCAATGCCTTGGACTTGTATATAAGAGTGGCTCTAATATCATCACATAAATGCTGATTTCTGCATCACTGAGGACCTCCAACCATTGCAGACGATCCATAGAGGGAAAGGACGTGGCATGTAACCTGTCTGCACACATCTGCAAAAGGTAAGTCTATGAAGAAAAGCAAACAATATGGGGGGTATTCATAGGGTAGGAACGGATTTGAATTTGCAGACCAAAATTTTGTACCAAGTGCTACTAATGGGTCTGGATATACCTTGAATTATCTGGTGAAATGATATATTCTGGATCTACCTTGCTGGTGTAGGACGAGAGGCTGCTGGCATTGCAAATCTAAAGACCAGCAGTGCAGTAACTCAATATATGGCCCTGCAATCAGCAGCATGCAGTGGGCAGAGCCAAGCTTTGCTCTCCAAAGCACATTTTTTTGTATTTTACATAAGTCACGTCATTGGGAAAAGTGTTAGAATGTCATTTTTTTGTGCGAGGTTCATTTAAAATTATCATCATCCTCTTTTTCTGAGATGTGGGTAAACTTGCGCGGTTCCAGTAGAATGGTGCAGCTCTTCCAACAAGGTGTCTCCAATTTTGTGCTTACAATTCTGAATCCAACATCACCAACACTCAGCTTTGGGTCTTTTTTGTTCTGAGCATGCCCCTGCCGCAGGGACAAAGGTAGGATATGTTCACTGTCACGTTACAGTGAGAATCTAAGAAATAAAAGTCACAAAAGCTCCAGAAGTCCATTGTGTTCAAACAGCCGCCGTTTGCTTTATGCTGTGAAAGCTGATCCGCGTGGGAGACGTTGGTATAGACATGGCACGGGCTACGCGGACACGGAGGGAGTGGTGATCTTGCCAACGGTGCCACCGCTTCCTGGCAGCTGATCGCACCTGGAAAGGTAAAAATTTTGTTACTTTTATTAAGATATCTATAGGCAAAAGTCTGTTGCAGGTATTCATGGGATACATTTCAAAACTTTTACCTACTTATTAAAACTTTCTTATTAAATGTGCAATTCTGCAGTTGTGTGTAGTGTGGCACCATACATGTTATTGCATGCACTGCGCCGCATGGTAATGTGAGTGACCCACGTTGGTGTACGTATGTTAATTCACCTTAATGCACCTTGCAGACATCTGGGGTGCATTGGTACACTGCAACACACATTACCAAATGTACCATGCATTGTGGTGCAAATGCAAAATACAATAATGCAGACATGACACAAATCTACACATCTGAGTGGTTGTCTGAAAATCTGTGGACCTGTTACAACCCATCTCCATCCAAAATGTTTTATGGTGCTTTAGCTATGGAGGGAAGGGATAGAGTTGGTTAGAGCCATCAGATGATTCTCGGCTGGGATGTATGTCTATGCTCATTTAGGGTGAAAATCTGACTTGTGCACATCAGTCTCCTGAAATCGTTCATCGATCCATGGGGGATTCATGAACAATTAATTGGGAATGACCACTGTGCATGCCTATGGAGGGAAGGGAGTGCCGCTTGCTCCTATTACCTCTTTACCTCTCCATTAAAGAGAACATTGCTGGGTATACAGCCCCCATTCATTCCCATGAAATGATCACAAAAGATTGTTTCCAGCGACAATCATCTGACCTCTATTGGACATCTATATGAGGCCTATGACTTTATTAGCTGTCTGTGTCCCATCTGCGGAGAATACCAGGAGGAGCCACAAAGGCAGCCTCCAGGAGGACAGGGCTGATCCAAAAATCATGGCATGGAGATCTCACTGTGAAATTATCTGAGACATATAAGAAGCCAGGGGATGAATCAGCCCACCAGACTTCACCTATAGCAAAATGATCACTTTTGGGAGGGTTGAGGGTATAAGGGCCAACATACACTAATATGGTATCATGAGTTGGTAACTGGCATCCCAATGCACCCTGCCGATGGGCATGCATTGAAGCTCAACTAACTCACATTGTATAGTTGATTGAATAAAGCTCTGCAAGACTGGGGAGGATTATTAAAGTACCATGGGGGAACCTTGGTGATCCAGCAAACCTGGAATGGATTTCTTAAAATCACTTCCTATTATTTGGCAAATGTTTTCAATTCTTGACCAAGTCTATTCTATAATTGCTGGATCACCCAGGTTCTCCCATGATAGTTTATTCTCTCCAAACTTGGAGAGCTTTAAAAAATCAAGCTCAAAATGTTGCATTGCTGAAAATGGCAAATGTGTCTATTTTGGTGTCCATTTTGCATGGAATGCCTTTCACCAATGGACCTTGACCCCTGCAAAAATGTAAATGGTCCCCAAAATGCAAACATCCTAATGTCACCAAAACTCATTAGGATCCATCTATTGACTGCAGCCGTCTGTCCTGACAATAATCAGCTGTTTTCTGCAAATTCGCTGCAGGCAGCTGTGGTTAATATCCCTCTGATATTAATAATAAATGTTGGGTGCTAATGAATTAGGAATACTGTAATTAAATCAGAATATTGCCATTCATATTTCAAGAGGAAAGGGTACACAAGTCAAGCTCATTTTCATTGGGATCCAAACAGCGATCATTTTTTTTCCCAGCAGACATTCTGGGTAAAATGTTGTATTTTTAGTGAATATATATTTCATCACATTACGATAGGAAATATATTACTTGCTGGGCCCTTCATCGGGTGAAAATAATAAAGATAAAAAGTAAAATAAATAAAAAAAAAAACCCAAAGGGAACGCAGCTATGTTTTATTAACTTCCCAGTTTAAAATCAATACCTGGCATTTCGGTTAGATCAAAGTTTTCTAGTTTAAAGTAACAAAATGATAATTAGCTCTTCAGAAAATACTTATTCGTACTTATGTGTTAAATGATCAAATTCTGCATTTTGACTTGGCATACTGACTACAAAAAAAGCGAAAACTGTAACCATTATCCCCAAGGCTGATGTATTATAGATTAAAGCAAGGCTTGTTCTTTGGGTCTCACTTATCCAGGTGTCAACTCAATTAGTAATTTTTTGGTCCAGGAAATGAGTTTCTCTAAAGTCCAACTGAGACACGAAATGAAATAAATTCTCCAAGAATCAATCAATAAAACATTAAACATCTGCTTCGCCGGCAATTCAGCAACTGGGGGGGGGTTGCACTTGCGTGCAGTTATTTTGTGAGTCAGTTGTGGTGCAACCAAAAGTTAAAAAAATGAATAAAAAAGGATAACAGCGCTTACTTATCCATTGCATTCATCTGTACATTGCATCTATAAAATGTAAATAGCACTCCCTATCTGCTATGTGCCATTATGTAGATATACTCAACTTGGCCAGCTGTGTTCCTGTCTCTGATGGAAATATTCTCACCGTGGTCTTCTGCATCCCCGTATCCAAAGTAGATATACTCACTGTAGCCTGCTGGGTCCCTGGGTATGATGTAGATATTGTCACTATGGCCTGCTACATCCCTGGATTTTATATTCTTATCTATACAATATATACCTTGGCTTGATGTGTTCCTGGCTGCAATGTAGAGATATTTGCCTTGGTCCACTGCATCCCCAGCTCTAATGTAGATATACTCACCTTGCCCCGCTGCTTCCTAGAGTAAAATGTAAATATTTTCACTTTGGTCCTCTGCATCATTGGATCCAATGTAGATATACTCACTGTAGCCTACTGGGTCCCTAGATATGATGTAGATATGCTCGCCATACCCATCTGCATCCCCGGCTCTAATATATAAATTTCCACCTTAGTCTTCTGCATCTCCGGATCCAATGTAGATATACTCAACATAGCCTGCTGGGCCCATGGATTAAATACTCACCTATACAGTATATACCTTGCCCTGCTTTGTCCTTGGCTGCATTGTAGATTTACTAACCTTGGTCTGCTGCACCCCCGGCTCTAATGCAAATATATTAACTTTGTCCTTCTGCAACCCTGGCTCTGATGTACAAGCAACTTGTACTTTTCACCTTGTTCCTGTTTCCCCAGTATAGATATATTCACCTTGCCCTGCTGCGTCCCTGGATTCTCACCTTACCCCCTTATACCTTGGCCTACTGGGTCCCTGGCTTATGTAGAGATACTCGCCTTGGCCCACTGCATCCCCGGCTCTAATGTAGATATACACACCTTGCCCCACTGCAACCCAGGAACCAATGTAAATATTTTCACTTTCACTATACTATACAGTATATACCTTGGCCCGCTGCATCTCCGGCTCTAATGAAGATATATTCACTATGGTCTTCTGCAACCCTGGCCTGATGGGTCCCCGGATTTATTATACTCATTTTACATTAATCTATACAGTAAATCCTGTAGCCTCCTGGGTCTCTGTAGATATACTCACCATGCCCGCATCCCTGAATTTAATATACTCACCTATACAGTATATACATTTGCCCACTGTGTGCTTGGATGCAATGTAGATGAATACACCTTGACGCACTGCATCCCCAGCTCTAATGTAAATATATTCAGCTTGGCCTCTGCATCCCCGGCTCTAATTATAGATTTACTCACCTTGGCCCTCTGCATCCCCGGCTCTAATTGTAGATATACTCACCTTGACCCCCTGCATCCCCGGCTCCAAGGTAGTTTTATTTACTTTGGCCCTCTGCATAACTGGCTCAGATGTACATAGACTCACCTTGCCCCACTGCATACATGGGTTTGATGTAGATATACTCACTATGCTGCACTGCATCCATGGTTTCAATGTGAATATTCTCACCTGAGCCAGCTTTGCTCCTGGTTCTAAGTATCAGATATCAGGGGCTGTCTCAAATACAAGATGGGCTTTTAGGGCTCTTCCTCTGCATGGGGTACTACTACTCACACATGCTCCTACTTTATTCCCATCAGCTGAGAATGCCGAAACACTCAAAATGAAGCTTTCACCACAGCAAATATATAAACATAAAAAATATCCTTGACAATAATAAATTTCAAAAATAACAACTCAAATTGCTTAAATTGAATAGGACGCCATTTTTTGCATCTGAGGGTAATTTAGTCTTCTGTTCACTTACCTCCCCATTCAAAAAACAGTAAAATACTGATACAAAGAACCCCTGAAAAGGAAACAACACAAATTACTCCTTCCAGCAAATATCAGGTGTTTATTTTACATAAAAAAAGACAAATAAGGGTAATTCACTAAAAGATGACAATGGGGCTAATTTACTAAAGGAGTTAAGTTAAGTGGTAATTTTGCCATGTGAATTATCACCTTTTATGCTCAGTGAATTTAGTATTTGGAGTTTGCACTCTGTACATTACCTGCTCCAGACTCTTGCACTATGTACAATATGTATGCCTGGTCCTGCATTCTGTACATTGGCTACTTTGGACCCTTCATTCTGTATTATACCAAATCCTACACTCCATAAAATAACTATACCTGACCCTTGCATGCTGTACAATACATACTCCTGACCCCATCATTCTGTACATTACTCCTGACCTTTGTAGGGTATTTTACTAACACCTGGCACCAGCACCAGGTACATTTTCCACTCCTGAACCCTTCATTCTGTACATTACTCACTTCTGACTCCTGCACTTCATGCAACACATAAGCCTGACCCCTGTACCCTGCACATTAGCTACTCCTGACCCCTGCATTCTGTATAATATTCACTCCTGAAACTTGCACTGTGTGCATTACCTATTTCTTACTCCTGCACTCTGTACTATATCTTCACCAGATCCCTACACTCTGTACATTACCTACTCCTGACCCCTGCACTCTGTATGGTATTGATTTTAGATCCCTGCACTCTGTATAATATATATTCCTGTACTCTGTACATTGTCTAATCCTGACCTCTGCACTCTGTTCATTACCTATGCCTAGCACCTAAAACCCGTACATTACCTACTCCTGACCATCGGAACTCGGCTTGATACCTGGACATGACCCCTGCACTCTCTACATTTCCTACGTCTGTTCTTTGCAATCTGTTCATTACTTACATGGAACCTACAACCTGTACATTTTCTATTCCTGACCCCTGCACTCTGTTGATTACCTACACCTGGCAACTATAACCTGTACATTATCTATTCCTGACCCCCGGCTCAATGCATATTATCCCTTCTAATTACCTGCACTCTGTATATTACATTTTGCTGCACTCTGTACATTGTCTACTCCTGGCACCTACAACCTGTACATTTTCTATTCCTGACCCCTGCACTCTGTACACTCTGCACCTACAGCTAAACGCTACACTCTCTACTTACTCATGTCCTTTGCAATCGGTTCATTACTTACCTAAAACCTACAACCTGTACATTACATATTTCTTATCCCTGCACACTGTATATTATCTATTCTAGATCCCTGCACTCTATAATACATTTCCCTGTATGCTGTGCATTGTTCACTCCTGGCACCTAGAACCTGTACATTACCCACTTCTGACCCCTGCACTCTATATTTTCTCTTCTAGATCCCTGCACTCTAAAATACATTTCCCAATATGCTGTGCATTGTTCACTCCTGGCACCAACAACCTGAACATTTTACCTGCACTCTGCACGACACCTACACCTGACCCCTGCACTCTCTACTTTACCTACTCATTACTCGTTACTTACCTAGAATCTACCACCTGTACAATACATATTCCAGATCCCTGCACTCTGTATATCACATTTCCCTGTACGTTGTCTACTCCTGGCACCAACAACCTGTACATTACACACTTCTGACCCCTGCACTCTGTATATTATCTCTTCTAGATCTCTGCACTCTATAATACATTTTCCTGTACTCTGTACATTGTCCACTCCTGGTACCTACATCTTGTACATTTTCTATTCCTGACCCCTCCACTCTGTTCATTACCAGCTTCTGTCCTCCTGCACTCTGCACAACACGTACACCTGACCCCTGCACTCTCTACTTTACCTACTCATTACTTATCTAGAACCTACAATCGGTACAATACCTACTCCAGACCCATGCCCTCTGTATGTTACCAACTACCCCTGCACTCTGTATGTTACCTACTACCCCTGCACTCTGTATGTTACCCACTCCCCTTGCACTCTAATCTGTACAATAAATTAATATTGAGCTGCATTAATTTGGATCTCTGCTGTCTGCCTAAATCGCATCTTAATTATTTACATAAATCTCTAACTTTGTAATTTGTCATTAACTAACAAAAAAAAATGTAGCAGCCAGCTTAAATTTTTCAATACCTGAAAAGATTGAAGAAAAGAATTAAAATAAATAAAAACTATCTGCGAAACGTCATCTTCTCCCGGATTCACAAAGAAAAGCATGTATGTTATCCCAAGCAGAGGGAGGAGGACCAGAGTGGCTTTTACTGCTTTCCTGCAAGACACAAAAATGGGTAAAAGATAGAATAAAATAAATCAATGTTTTATCGCAGGGGGTTGTTGGCTGTGATCACACATATCAGACACTGATGAGCCCTGCTGCAGTCTCAAACCTGACCTGCTACAAGTTACAATGTTTCAGTCTGATCATTGGGGGAGAGAAGATTTAGGAACTGCTTCCTCCTGCCTGCTGTACTCATGGCATCATCTTAGCCTAATATTATTATTAATTATTATTAAACAGGATTTATATAGCGCCAACATACTAAGATGCACTTTACATTAAATATGGGTTGCAAATAACAGACAGATACAGACAATGATACAGGAGGAGGAGAGGACGCTGCCCCGAGGAGCTTACAATCTAAGAGGTGGAGGAACCAGCACACGCTAGAAAAAAGTTATTTCATGATAAAAGGTGGAACATTTGATACTGTTACAACGTGACAAGTCAGGAATTTATTCACAGGTCTACATTTCCATATAATATAAAACAAAATAGAATAAAAACTGTTCATTAAAAATAAAGTGTACAGGCAAGGCTGCATTAGGACATCAATCAGCCATGGCACGCCTATCCTTTTTTTTACAAACCCCAAAATGATGTCATGTGATCATTTTATACTTGCAGAATTGGATGCAGCATGTGGTCTGCTTTGCACATGCACTTTTCTTTTTTACAAAGCACTGAATCCCAGACTGCATTCTAATTCACTGTATTATATAATAAATGTATGGCATTATTATTCCAGGTCAGGTATTTCTGCAATGTGTTCATTGGTACTTGTATCACTGCTGCATTAATAGTCAGTGCAGTATAACATTTTTGTAAAGAGGACTCTTACCTGTACTGTATTGTTTCTGAAGTGGTGGACGCTCTTAGCTTTGTCATTAATATTCTGACTATGTTGAACAGAAAAACAAAATTGATCTGAAAAACAAAAATAATAAATATTTATTCAAAATATGTTGTAGACCAAATGAATATAAATTAACGTATGTATAAAATTTTTCTCTCTCTTTCCCTCTCTCTCTCTCACTTTCCCTCCCTTCTCTCCCCCCTCTCTCTTTTGCTCTCTCTCTCTCTACCTCTCTCTTTCCCTCTCTTTCGTTTTCCTTCTATCTTTCCCGCACTCTCTTTCTCTCCCACGCTTTCTTTCACTCTCTATCTCTCTCTCTCTCTCTTTCTCTCTTTCTTTCTTTCTTTCTTTCTTTCTTTCTTTCTTTCTTTCTTTCTTTCTTTCTTTCTTTCTTTCTTTCTTTCTTTCTTTCTTTCTTT
>NC_092862.1:142602583-142661905 GCF_032062135.1 Pyxicephalus adspersus
TTTCTTTCTCTCTTTCTTTCTCTCTTTCTTTCTTTCTTTCTTTCTTTCTTTCTTTCTTTCTTTCTTTCTTTCTTTCTTTCTTTCTCTCTTTCTCTCTTTCTCTCTTTCTTTCTCTTTCCCTCCCTCTTTTCTGCTCTCTCTCTCTCTCTCTTTCTTTCTCTTTCTTTCCCTCTTGCTCTTTCTCTTTTGCTCTCTTTTCTCTCTCTCTCCCTTTCATTCTCTCTCTTTACTTTTCTCTCTTTCCCTCTCTCTCTCTCTCTCTCTCTCTCGCGCTCTCTGTCTCTCTCTCTTTTCCTCTCTTCTGTTATCCATTCCAAGTTAGCTGGATCACCCAGCTTCACTGATGAAAGTGTATCCTCTCCAGCCTTCGAGTGGTTTAATAAATCAGGCCCAATATATCTGTCTCTCTTTCTCTCGCTTTCTCTCTCTGTCAGTCTCTCTCTTTTTCTTTCTGTCTTTCTAGATGACCCATTACAAATGTACATGGCTAATAAAACATAACATGAACTCTATAAATAAGATGTTCTGATGACTTTTCAGATTTTTTTTTCACCCAGGAACATCCTATTCTAGTAATTTATTCCCTCATTTCCCGGTGACACATCTCTCATATAATAAATCCATCTCTCATCCTCGGATTGTATTTCATGCTCAGATCAGGCAGGCCAGGCATTTGTATTTACTGAACTCCTCTATAGACTCTTCCCTGCGTCCTCCTGTATTGCTCTCTCCTCCTCAAGGACGAACATGAAACTTCATTTAATTTAATGTTGTGAAAATAAGCTCCATCAATAAAACTGACTGGAAGAAACATTCCCCTATTTACGGGATGCCCGGGACTTATTAATCTTATATAAACGGCTCGAGGTCATTACTATCTGTGTACTGCATGGAGAAGAGTCCCTGCTGACCAAATCAAAAAGTTTTGCAATCTACTAGCAGCACAGGTTGGAAAATGTTTGCAAGAGACGGGAAAAGAGGTGACCTGGCCTTGATTAGGTCAACCATGGCATTTGTCAAAAGGAAGCCAGTTACAAAAATGAACTGTATGCGTCCTATCCCTGTGCCGAGGCTCCTGGAGGGGTGGCATGGTGGCACCAAGGTTTAAATTTTGTCTAGGACACTATCCATTTTGGAGGTTGCATGTTCTCCTTCTTTTTGCATGGGTTTCCTCTGGCCTCTTCAAATTCCTTCACATCCCTAAAACATACATAGCTATAACTGGAGATCAGACTACATACACAGCTGAATGAGTCAACACACTTTCCAGCTAGCTTCCCAAATCTTTAGCTAAGTGTAATATCTTTTCTTATCAGTTCCAGAGGTAGAAACATCCGGGTATCTTCAAGGGTGCTGATTGCTTATTTACTCTGGATTTAAAGACTGGAGCATGGGAGGTTTTGGGGCACAATCCCCATCGGCTGATGGTGACGGGTGCCACCTGGTCTGGCTGAAAGACAAGGAGTGAAAGGACTTCGGTGTCTGTATTCTTAGTTTAGGCAGCCCAGGGCACACATCTGTATTAGTACACACACGGACACCTTAATCCTGCACAACTTTTTTATTTGGCTGGGCCTTTTAGCCGGGCCATAGGATTTTCCTTTTATCCAGCCAAAAAGGAGGGCTGCTAGCTCCATATTTATTCAGTATAGCCCCTCTAGCTGGCCATCCAGCAGATAGCCTGTTAATAACCATTGCTATCTCCTGCTTGCTGATTAGGTAGGGGGCATTGTCCTACCCACCCTGGTGTGCCCAAGGACCACAACCTGGCAGCAGCCTGCAGTGCAACATCCTCACCACTAGAGGCTCTAGAGAAGACCAGGCTGTTGCCTACATTCTGCACCTTGGCCCTTTTCAGGGCTCACACCACTATTGTGCAAACCATAGCGCCCCCTAGAGTCACTCCAAACATGACACTGAGTATGGAAACATGACCCCTGTCAGGGCCATTACGCCCTGGAGAATCTTAGGTAAAGAGACCCAACATTGATTATGGTCAGGACCATGTGATAGCACCTTGTGTTCCCTTTGCGATTCACTTTCGTGCATTCATTTTTTTGCACCTGGTGCTTTTGTTTGGTTGGACATAAATTCACAGATGTGCTCATACACCAGGCGGAGCACTAAGGTTCCTCGGACTTCTATTCTGCCTGCATGGCATTGCATTGATTTGTATTTAGATTGAGGCAGTTGGAAAGTAGCTAGTGCTGGGCTTTTTCTAATAAGAAAGCCTGGAATGATCTGCAATCTATTGTCATGGGACCAACTTGTATTTAATTTTTCTATGTAAAATAAAAAGATCTTTGATATGATATGAATGAATATATGAATTTTAATAAATATAAATATTTTGAATTTGTTAATTTTAACCAAAATAAACAAAAATCACTCTAGCTTTGCTTCATTTTCAAAATCCAAACAACAACATTTATTTATTTATTTATAATGCAGTTTAGATTACACAATCTATAAACAAATACTACTTACAAGAAGGACGAGGATGACGGGTCCCTGGTAGATGTAATCAATGTATTTTCCGGGCTCTTTCCCAATCCAACACCTAATGAGGAATAAATGTATTGTGATGAGTGACTGAATATAAAGAATATATAAAATATAAAAAGATTATGTAAACAATATGAAAAAACCTTTTCTTTTCATTTTGACTTAAATATTAGATTTTAATGTGAAAATCCTATTTATGTGACTGGTGAAATTGTTACAAAATTTTTACAAAATAATGCTAATTTTCACAATTTTTACCAACTTTATTATTATTATTAATAATAATAATACTAATAATAATATTAATAATAATAATAATAATAAACAGGAAAAAAACAAGATTTAGGAATTGCTTCCTCTACTGCACTCTGATGATATTCCAGCCTGTTATTATCATTAAACAGTATTTATATAGCGCCAACATATAACGCAGTGCTGTACAATAAATAGGGGCTGCAAATGATAGACAGATACAGGCAGTGACACAGGAGGAGGAGAGGACCCTGCCCCGAAGAGCTTACAATCTAGTAGGAGAGGGACGTATCACACAATAAAAGGAGGGATATGGAATGGTAGGAAGTAGTGAGGGTTTAGGAGACAGAGGAAGACGGGTAGGTGAGGTTGAAAAAATGTGCAGAAAGTAGAAGCAAACCGAATAGAATGAGAAAGACCATTCCAGAGAGTCAGGGCAGCTCTAGAAAAGTCTTTGAGCCGTGCGTGTGAACGAAGAGAGCACCTAGGGGGGTATTTCTCTATCAGGGCAGAAAGGTAAGTGGGACAAGAACTGTGGGGGGATTTGAAGGTAAAGCACAGGAGATGAATTTGATTCTCTGGTGAAATGGAAGCCAGTGAAGAGAACTACAAAGAGAGGCAGCAGTAGAGGAGCGGTGGGAAGCTGTGTATGGGGTAGGTAGGTGCGCAGGTTGTGTATGGGGTAGGTGGGAAGGCTGTGTATGGGGTAGGTAGGTGGGAAGGCTGTGTATGGGGTAGGTAGGTGGGAAGGCTGTGTATTGGATGAGTCTGGCTGCAGCATTCATATTAGATTGCAGAGGAGAGAGTCGGGTTAGTGGAATACCAGAGAGGAGGAGGTTACAGTAGTCCAGGCGAGAGATGATAAGAGTATGTACAAGGGGCTTGGTGGTCTCAGGGGACAGGTAGGGGCGAATTGTGGAGATGTTGCGTAGGTGAAAGTGCCCGGACCTGGAAATGTTCTGAATATGGGGGGTAAATGAGAGGGTAGAATCAATCAGGTGAAGACAACGTGCCTAACTTTACAAGTGAATTGCAAAGCCTCTAAACACGGTATTATCACTATGTGGACTGAATGAAAAATGTTGGCACTGACACATGGAGCAAGGAGAGGTGAGTTCCCACTGCACTCCTTCCACTTACTGTTCGTTTTCATTGCACAGCTTTCCTATGGCCCAGGCAATTATTATGGGACATGGAATACCTAGAAAAAAAAGTAAAGCCAATATCATTAAGTTGGACCTTTTCACCTTTTA
This sequence comes from Pyxicephalus adspersus, assembly GCF_032062135.1. NCBI lineage: Eukaryota > Metazoa > Chordata > Amphibia > Anura > Pyxicephalidae > Pyxicephalus > Pyxicephalus adspersus. The sequence continues at coordinate 142,606,594 of NC_092862.1, forward strand.
TCATTACAAAGCCATCCTTAAGCTACATTCAGTGACTTTGTCTAGGCTAAGATGATGTCGTTAGTCTGCTGCAGGCAGGAAGTGGAATTTTCCCTGTCTTGTCTACCACAGAGATCAGACTGCAACAATGTAACTTTGTAACATTGAACCAGGTGAGTGGCTGCAGCTGATCTGATCAGGGGTGGACATAGCAAACTGCAAACTGGACCCACCTCAGCCAACAGGGGACTCCACAGGGGCCCACTATTGGCTACATCCGCCCCGGGATCTGATGCTAAGTTTGCTTTTTTATGTAAAAGAATTGCTGGTGATTGGAGGAAGCTGAGCCAGTTTCCCAAATCCTTCATCTTTTTTTTAAAAGGTTCCAAAAGTGACTATTAATTGAAGGTTTATTTTTGACCCATGGTTCTCCAGACATGCTCGTTCTTTTCCCTCTCTGATCCGCATGGCTAATTAGAGGTAATTATCTGCTGCTTTATGCTGATTTATGGCTTGATAGAACTTGACAAAGATCCAGAACATGTGCAGGCTGTATGTGCAGAAACTGACGTTCTGTTACTTTGTAAAGTCAAAATTCAAAAGTGAGCATCAGAAAAATCAGAAAATTGGATGTCAGTGATCTTTATCAGAGGTGCGACTAGAGGAAGGCAGCCGGGGCAGGGACATAGGGACTACAGGACATGAAGGGCACAATGTCACATTAATTAAAATAGTTACATTGTCATTTATTTATTGTTACTAAAAATTGGATTTAAATTGTAGTCTCCCTTATACCAGCCTCCTGATTACCTAATACAATAGCATGTTCAATTTTTGTTTCTTACACCTATAGAATTCATAAATAATAAATACCATGTCCCCTTCATCCCACACCTACTGATTTTGCCCATTGCCAGTTTAGGCAGGGAGTTCAACATGAACCTAAGACAGTTATTTGGGGGTCAAAGGACAGATTCACTTTTACATTAGCGGTTGGTGAGAACAATGCTCTCTCCATTGGTGGTCATTGGGGAAAAAGCTCCTTACATTGGTGATCAGTGGAAAGAGTTTCCCATTACATTGATGGACATTGGGATAAATGACTCTTACACTGGTGGTCGCTGGGAAGAATGCTTCTTAGTGTACATTGGTGAATAATAGGAAGAATGCCCCTTTAGATAGCTGGTTAGTTGGAAGAATTTCCCCATTCAGAGTCATTGAGAAAAATGTCCATTACCTTGGTATTAGTTGAGAAGTTTTTCTCCTTACATTGGTGGTCATTGAGAAGAGTGCTCCTTACATTGTGGGTCATTGGGAAGAAGGATTCTTACATTGGTGGTCATTGGGAAGAAGGATTCTTACATTCGTTGCCACTGGGATGAATTCCCTGTTTATTGGTGGCATTTAGGAATAATGCTCCTTACATTGGTGGCCATTGGGAAGAATGCTTCTTACATTGGTTGCCACTGGGATGAATGCCGTGTTTATTAGTGGCAATTGGGAATGATTCTTCTTACATTGGTGGTCATTGGGAATAATGCTCCTTACATTGGTTTTCATTGGGAAGAAAGCTTCTTACATTGGTGGTCATTAAGAAGAATGTTCCTTACATTGGTGGTCATTGGAAAGAATGCTTCTTACATTGGTTGCCACTGGGATGAATGCCCTGTTTATTGGTGGCCATTGGGAAAAATGTGCTTACATTGGTGGTCATTGAGAAGAATGTTCCTACATTGATGGTCATTGGGAAGAATGCTTCTTACATTGGTTGCTACTGGGATGAATGCCCTGTTTATTGGTGGCCATTAGGTAGAATGCGCTTACATTGGTGGTCAATCGAAAGAATAATCCTTACACTATTGGGTATTGGAAAGAATGCTTCTTACATTGGTGGCCATTAGAAAGAATGCTCTGTTCATTGGTGGTCATTGGGAAGAATGCCCTTTTCAGTGGTGGACATTGCTAAAAATGCCCCTTACATTGGTTGCCATTGGGAATAATGCTCTTTACATTTGTAGTCAGTGGCAAGAATCTCCCTTACATTAGTGGTCAGGGGGAAGAATGCCCTGTTCATTATTAATCAGTGTGTGAATAATGCCTACCTTACAGACCGCTAAAAAATCATTGGTGCCATTCAACTTTCCACACCAATGGCCCCAGAACTATGCAGGCACCATCAAATCAAAGTCAATCAATCACAATCAAGGTACTCCTAGAACCTCTGCAGGAACCCTGATTAAGAAAGGCTGAGGATTGAGGTCAGAGATGGTTGAGGCAGCAGTCAGATAATGATCAGATGGTACTGGATGTCCTCAAACCAGGAAATGAGGGGGGCTTTGACTTGCTGCAGCTTCTAATGCATATGTTGGCCATGTGCAGTGACATCAGAAGAAGCTATTTCAGTCAAGGAGAGGAGCCGATGCAACTGGAAGCGAAGGCTGGAGGGCAGATTTAGATAAAAGAAGCCTGGACGGTGGATTTAATGAAAGGAAGGCTAGAGGGCAGTTTTTATAAAGGGTAGATTTATTAAGGGGTAGAAGGCAGATTTTAATAAAACATATGGAAGAGCTACCCAATGTTTGAAAAATGTTCTCAAAGAGAACACATGCTGCATTTAGAAGAGACCTTGGCTAATGTTCTCTCCAATTTGGCAAATCAGCTTTTCAGAGGAAATATGTGAACACCGTGTACTGCATATCTCATGCCAAATTCATTTCCTTTATTTGCTTCCAGGATGTCGTCTGATCAGACTTAATTTGATGTTTGATTTAAAACATATATGTTTAATTTCTAGTTTAACCCTTCGACTTTACATTACTTTAGAATATACTTTTATTGCTGAAAGCTTAATCTAATGAAGCTTTTTTTCCATTAAAGTGCATTGCTATGCCCTGTCAGAAATATGGATATGCACCGGAGCTGCACTGCAATGGGTAGCTATTCAAAATGAATGACATATGACACATGTAACATGCATTAAACATGCTTTGCGCTAACGCATTACCAAATGCATCCAGGAAATGCACTGCTTGTCACTGTTTCAGCCCCTGGGGGCTACATCTGCTTTAATTGCCCCGTTCTTATATTTCTCTTTTTCCCAGCTGAAAGCTGTTCAGTTCCAGATGATTAGAATGAGTATATTTTGAGAGAGTATTTCCGCTGCTCCGTATGGCATTCACCCAGTCACGCTTTGGGTGTTATTGAGCATTTTATGGAGCAGATTATACAGATGGTAGAATTCTGCGTCGCTCCAGCTCGCTGGCTCTATTAAACACAATCACTATGTTTGCATTCTGCTCTGCGCTTCCTAACCCAACCGCCAAACGTTTCATACTCCGAGGCTCTGCTACGAACACGCCGCCGGCCATAAACACAACGAGGCTTTTCGAGCCTTTAGGCGCAGATGTTTCTCTGGACAGAACTCACTTTGATTTGACGAGAAAGGATTTTTATAGAATATATTGCCAAATTTAATTCTGTCTGCAATACTTCTCATGGATTCAGTGATAATGGAGAATGTGGCAACAGAAAATATAATTGTTTTTATTGCACTGTGCTTTATGTATGATTTTTGTAGTTCTGTTTTAAAGGGTGGAGCTGCCATTGAGGAGGGCATGGGGTATTTCTGTATCGGGACGAACATGGCTTTTGCAATGCTGAAATTTTAAACATGGTTTAGGGGGGGGGGGGCCCAGAAATGTTTGATGTGCCATGGTCCAGGGGCATTACTGGGGTGGGCACCACTTCTGCCACTGCATCATCTGGACCTCTGCTCCTAATTCTAATAGCTCATTCCTGAAGAATACAAATAAGATTGAGGATCTCCCCACATAACCAGCGGCACTCCACTCTGCTGTAAGAATGACAGCCACCTTACTTTGTATGCACTCCTGGTAAACAGGGCACACTGCCCATCTGTCACAGAGCCCAGATGAATACACAGTGAAAGCTGCATTCTCCCTGTGTATTCTGCAAACTGAGCTGTCAGTTTTACAACTTGGATCCAACTTACGAGCCAATGATGTACCATATAGCCAAATGTACGTGAATACCCAGCTTTACAGAACATTTGTGTACAAAGCCAGCTCCATAAAGACATGGGGTCACCAGTTTGGTGAAAATGGACTCAAGTATTCTGCAGAAAGCCCTGACCTTAACCCTACGGAACACCATTGTGCTGAATTAGTGATCTGTAGCCAGGTCTTCTCATCCAATGTCAGTATATGACGTCAGAAATGGAGCCATGGTCCCACAGACACCGTCCAAAAACTTGTGGATGAGAGGAAGTCTTTCTAGTTGCAAAGAGTTTGTGGTGGGAGCTATGGTACATTAATACCAATGGTTTAGGAATGGGATATCCATCAATCATTATGGTTGGAAGTCTCTATAATTTGTTTTCTGCACAATACCACATATTCCCCTTCTTTAGGCACCAATAGTTCCCTAAAAATATTCTCTACACTATTGGAATTATACCAGAACATAAAAAACTGGTTTGTCTTCATATTTCTGTAATTTATAATCACAGCATTCAGCAGCCAATAAAATAATCTCGCCAGATGATAAATGGAAGGAAGAAAAACATATTTTTAAGATGTCCTGGTCCTGGAGGTGCCGGCCGAGTTCAATTATAGAGAAGCAGTTTTGGACGGCATCCATTCAGAGGTATTAAAAAGTATCTGGATAGATTAAAATTGATTTCCCACGTAATGTGGTTATGGGGAAAATATCTAAATCTTTAAGTAGGTCGGTAAATGTATATTGTGTTTGGTTTCATGATTTATTAATTGTAAAACTCAATGAAATTCTTTCTGTACTTTAACAGATTCAGAAACTTGAAAGCTAAAGTATGAGCTGGCGAGAATAATGAAAAAAAGCTTACACCATCCTATGAAGAGGAAGACCCATTTGCGGAGTTTGTCGGTGGAGTAGGTCATCACTATGGCGGTGTGGAGGTAGCAGCCTTCCACAAACATCCAGAAGAAGTTGGTGACCACAAAATAATTGTAAATCGTTGTGATACATCGACACCAAATCTGAAAGAGAAGATGGGAGTTGAAGGTAAGGGGTAGTTATATTGATTCTGGGACAGTTATATTTTTTACAGCCAATTTGTATATACAGTTAGAAATATGCTGAAAGGAAAGGAAATATTCCTTTCTTTTTTTATTTCTAATAGGTGCATTTTGGGAGCGGGTTTAGATGCTCTCAGTGTCAATTGGCACCATCACTGTTTCCATAGCTGAGGAGTGGGGTGCATATGTCAAAAGGACTGCATTGGTGGAAATGGGGTACAGTGGTGGGATGTAGAGGTAGAAAGGGGTTCATAGGGGGTACATAGATAAAAAGGAGTGCAAAAGTAAAAAAAGATGCAGTGGTGAGATGAAGAGGTGAAAGGGATTTTTTAGGGGGGTGCAATGGTAAAAGGAGGTTCAAGGGTAAAAGGGGTGGGAAGAAGAGTTAGAAGGGGGAACAGAGATGAGTAAAAGGGTGTGCAGTGGTAGAAGAGGGCTACAGTGGTAAGTTGGACGGGAGTTCTTAAATAGGGGACATAGGCAAAAGTAAGTGTAGTGGTGGAAGGGATATAGTGGTAGGATACAGAGGTGGAAGGGAGTTGAGAAGTGGGGTGCATAGGTAAAAGGCAGTGCATTGGTTTAGGGGGCTACAGTGGTGGGATGCCAACGTGGAAGTGAGATTAGAGGTGGGTTGCTTAGGTAAAAGGGAGTGCAATGGTAGAAGAGGATACAGTGATGGGATGCAGAAGCGGATCTAAGTTTATAGGTGGCTTACATGGATAAAAGGAGGTGCAAGAGTGGAGGTACAGGCATGCGATGCAGAGGTTAAAAGGGTTACAGAGGCGAGGTGCCTGGGTAAAGGGGAGTGCAGTGGTAGAAGAAGGTAAAGTGGTAGGATGCAGGGGTGGAAAGAAAGTTCATAAGTAGGGTATATAGGCAAAATGAGGTGCAGTGGTGGAAGGGGTACAGTGGAGGGATGCAGAAGTGGAAGGGAGTTGAGAAGTGGAGTGCATACAAAAAGTTGAGTGCATTGGTTTATTAGGGCTACAGTGGTGGGATACAGAGGGGGAAAAAGGTCAGAGGAGGAGTACATTGGTAAAAGGAGGTGCAGTGTTGGGTGGGGTACAATGGTGGGATGCAGAATGGAAGGGAGTTCATAGGTGGGGTACATTGGTAAAAGGCGGTGCAAGGGTAAATGTACACTGGGCTGATGCAGAGGTGAAAGGGGTTTTAAAAGTGGGGTGCCTAGGTACAGGGTTGTGTCGTGCAAAGGAGCAAGGGTGTTGAGGTGTGAGGTGCGTAGGTAAAAGGGAGTTTAGTAGTAGAAGGAGCTACCTACAGAGGGATTGCAGAGGTGAGCAGTATTGGAATGGATTTCTTTATGCTATTTCTCCATTTCATAGTCCTGATTGCTGTAGTCTGTAAGCTGTGCTGTACCTGACATACTTCCAGACAAAGTGTTTACTTTCCCAGCGATAGTTCATTGCTAAACAGCCATTATGTGTTTTAATGACACTCTTCAGGCAGACTCAAATAATTACATATTGATGGAAGTTTGAAAATGAAATTCAGTCCTGAGGCTTATTAGCATCTATAAAACCATAGACAGGATACACGAAGCCAAATGGTCTTAGGAGCATTGTCCACCATGCTTCATAATCTATGAATATGGTAACAGAACATTTCCAAACATCAGGACTCTCATTATCGCCTTCTAGTCAAACACTACATTTGGCACCGAGGTAATTTGCATTGCTTGTTATTTGTGTTTGAATACTCTTAGAATAATACTAAGTGAAAGGAGCAGAATTTACAGAACAGATTTTATGGTTTACATACAGATTAACATTCTTGTTACATTTACAGTTAAGGACAGATCTCCAGATGGCCTTGTATTTTATTCTCTGAATTATAGATGAAGTGTGAAGGAGTAGCCTCTAATTAAAGTACAAAACATTTCTGGTTTACAAAAATGTGTTAATTATTTGTATGTTGTTTTGAAACAGAAATTGATGTAAAAATAATAAAAAAAGGTTATCACTTTTTTATTCTGTCAAAGAAAATATCGGTGACATTATCAAATGCAACAATATTAACAACACTGCTGCTATAAATAGAGTTTCATTTTCTTTTTTTTCTTTTTTTAAATGTCTCCCAATCTTTACCTAAAACCAGCTTGTGCTGCAGTATTCACCTCCAATCCCTAACAGTTTCTTTGCATTATCCCTTTCTTCTAAAATGCCCTCAGTCTTCCAAATTGAATGAAATCCAGTGTCACTTAACTCATAATAATAAAGGTGTCATTGCTTGACCTCCTGATGAGACAAGGTGCCCGTTATTCCCAGTTTACCAGTCCAGGAAGCAGTGCTGACCTCTTCTCATCATTGCCGCCTTTTGCACCAGGAAAGATTGCATAGCGCAGAGAAGAAGTAACGAAACAGAAGGCCATGTACAACATATAACTAGTCTGAAGACTTGATGAGTATTTAAGCAGACTTATCATGACATTTTAAACATGGTATAAAAAGGGTGGAAAAATTTTTTTTTTATTTTTAAGTTTATTTTAGTTAGAAATAGAGAACCCTTCCACCTTTTCCACAGTGGCGGCAAAGACTGAATAAGAAACCCAGAGCAGCATGCTATTGGGTATCCCCGGAGGCTTCAGACTGCTCCTTATGCACTGGCACAGAAAAGACTTTTTGAGATCGGCACTTTCTAAAAATTTTTAGGTGTAAATATCACCCAAACTTACACCTTTTCAGTACGAGATTTGGTGACGTAAGAAGAGACAGAAGAAGATGGCAGCGCCTGCTGGTTCCCCTTGCCAGGAAGAAGAAATCTGGCACAGCGCAGGACCAAATGGAATCTGATTGCAGAGGGACTGAGGGCTCTGCGATGGTGGGGTGGGGTACATTGGTAAAAAGAGGTGCAAGAGTAGAGGTACAGGGGTGGGATACAGACATAAAAGGGGGTTCAAAGGGCCTGGGTAAAAGGAAGTGCAGTGGTGGAAGGGGTATAGTGGTGGGATGCAGAGGTAGAAGGGAGTTGAGATGAGGAGTGAATAGGTAAAAGGGAGTGCATTTATTTAAGGGGTTACAGTAGTAGGATAAAGAAGGGATAGGGGGAGCAGAGGTGGGCTGCATTGGTAAAAAGGAGTGCAGTGGTAGAAGGAGGTACATTGGTGGGTTGCAGAGCTAGAAAGGAGTTCAGAGATGGAGTGGATAAGGAAATGGAGGTGCAGTGTTGGATGGATTACAAAAGTGGGATGCAAAAATGGAAGGGAGTTCATTGGTGGGGTACATGGGTAAAAGGAGGTGTAAGGGTAAAGGTACAGGGGTGCAATGTAGAGGTAAAAGGGGTTTCAGAAGTGGGGTGCCTGGGTAAAAGGGAGTGCAGTGGTGGAATGCAGAGGTGTAAAAGAAAAACATTTCCCCCCCCAAAAAAAAAATTTGCCCTCACTTTTTTAGGGAATGGGCATGCATGTCCACTCCTATTTTGCAAAGTATTCTTTGGTGGTCCGCGACCATGCCTCCCGTATGGAATTGCAGGCTCAGGGTGGTGGGCGGGTTGTCTCTCTGGCTTAGATCTGCGATGGGAGAGTGGGCTGGTTCTGGTATCATGACGTCACTGTGGGGGAAGTTTTTTCTTCCCCTTTGAGTGACACATAGACAGGTGTATAGTTGGGCAGGCACATTTACATAGATAGTACCGTACTCCCTCTTCTTTTTTTTTTTTGACTGCACCCCTGGTGCTGTAATATAAAAGATCCAGCAGACCTCCAGATGTCCTGGGTACACCAACCATACACACACATCAGCCAAATGACACAAATAAATGTATTATGTTGCTCATTACCTTTCATCTGCCTGTTTGTGACAAATCAAAATAAGTGCGGCCTTTTCCTAATCTTACTATCTGGGACAGTCTGCATATTTTTGGTTTTCAAAATCAGTTCCTTTCCACTAAACTAATTCTGTTTTTTGTAAAGACTATTATCTGTTCTTGTCATTTTAATCCTTTATCTATCTATTAATTTTATCTGAACAAAAGGCACATCCGAGCGCTCCGATGCCGGAGATGCATGTATCATAAGTGCGGAGAAATGTATTGTTCAGCAAACCCACGCTGATTCAGTAAGTAGAGGTGACTAAGACGGAGACTGGAGGCTGAGAATAATGAGGGTTATAGAAATAATCGATCTGACCTCAGGTGTACTGGGACCTTTCAAAGATTTGTTCAAGGCCATTTGAGGTCCATTAGAAAAAGAAGGGAAACTTGTTCAAGCAAAGAACAAATCTATAAGATCTATAAGATAAAAGCCTTGTTGAGACCAGAAGAGGTTCTGTGCCAAATGTCACATTTCAATTAGGGCTACACTGTGACACCTGGGCCACAAGTTACATTTACCAAACGTTTGTGTTCATCTGATCTTCACACCTGTATGAGCTTGTTGGATATCCCATTCAAAAGCCTTGACCATTGATAAAGACTTGGCCACCTTTGGTGGCTATGACAGCCTCTACTCTTCTGGAAAGGCTATTATAGGATTCTGCATGGTGACATAAGGAATGTTTGCCGAGTTATCCAATTTGTGCCAATTAGTAGGGTTGAGGTCAGGGCTACATGTAGGACTCTCGAGTTTTCCTGACCAACCTGATTGAGTCACGTCCCTATGAAGCTGGCTCTGTCCACAGAAGCTAGAACACAAAAAGGCCTTCAGCAGACTTTCTACAAGGTTGTAAATGCACAATTATAGAAAATATCTTTGTATGGTGTAGCATTACCGATATTCTTCACTGGAAACACTCTAACTCAATCATTTAGAGGGGTGTATACCTCATACCTTTAGCCAAATGGGTCAAAAAGAGTGCACAGGTGGAAAGGGGTACAGTGGATGCCGAGGTAGAAGAAGATTAGGAATTGGAGTGCATAGGTAAAAAGAGGTGCAGTGGTGGAAGGAGTACAGAGATGGAAAGACGTTTATGGGAGGGGGGATAAATAGGTAAAAGGGAGTGCACAACTGGAAGGGGTACAGTGATAAAATGCAGAAGTAAAAGGGGGTTCAGAGGTGGAGTGCAAAAGTAAAAGGTGGTGCAGTGGTGTATTGGGTGAAAGGGTGGGATGCAGAGGTGGAAGTTAGTACATACGAGGTGGATACATAAGTAAAAGGAGGTGCAAGAGCAGAAGGATGTACAGGGGTGGGATGCAGAGGTAGAAGGGGGTTCAGAGGTGGGGTGCATGGGTAAGAGTTAGTGCAGTGTTGGAAGGGGGTGCAGAGATTGAAAAGGGTTCAGAAATGGAATGCATAAATAAAAAGAGGTGCAGTGGTTGAAGGAACACAGAGATGGAAGAGAGTGCATGGTAGCGGGAATACATAGGTAAAAGGAGTTGCAAGAGTGGAGATACCGGGGTGGGATGCAGAGGTGGAAGGGGTAAGGTGCATGGGTAAGAGGGAGTGTAGTTGTGGAAGGGAATACAGGGATGTTATGCAGAGATGGAAGGGAGTTCATAGGTGGAGCACATAGGCAAAAGGAAGTGCAGAGGTGGAAGAGAGAAAATATCTTTGCATGCTGTAACATTACCCATATCATTCACTGTAAACACCCTTAATCAATCAGTTATAGGTGTGTCCTTATTCCTTTGACCAAATAGGTAGGTGTGATGCTTAAAAGACTGCGCAATCACATCAGTATCATACGTTGTACAATAATAAATGTTTCACAACGACAACAGTGCCAAAGGTCACATTGAAATGATATTCCACATAAGCATCTTTGCCACATGCTACGTTTTGACCAATGAGGAGGCTAGGAATGCAGTTTTGACCATTCTGTACTTTTGCTGGAGATTCGAGATCTGACTCTAGTATATGCATCTTCTTGCTTGGTGTTGAGCTGGGACCACCTGGGACCCTCGTGCTGCAAAGTATAATGACTTACCACTTAGATACCACCATTTTATAAAGCAGCCACTAATGTGATATCTATCATCTTGTTTGATAAACCTAAATATATGATTAAAGTAAATGTAAAAAAAACCTTTTAGTATTTGGATAAACCAGGGAAGAGCCTCCATCATTGCGGTTTATATTGTGCTGGGGGTTCTTTCTACTTTTTCCAAGGACCACTGTCCCCAAATTAAGATAAAAATCAAATTATTACATTTGTCACCAAAGGAAGGAATGTGGGAAATCTTCCAATGTGGACAATGTGGACATGACAGATGGATATTTTGCTCACTTTGGGGAGATTTCATCAATTTTTCTTTTCTTCTTCACAACAAAACTTCATGGAAATCTCAGACAGCAAAATATTAGTGATTTTAACTCTTCCTAACTCTATCCAAAAATAAGTTATAAATTGTTATAGTTACATTCACTTCATTTGAATGGAAATGAATTTATATTGATATATGGCTTTGCCCAATGCAGTCCATTGTAATTCCAGCCACCGAATTGTCATACCTCATTCTTCTCGTGAATGTTATGGTCAATCATCTGAAGCAGGAACCACATGATGTTCCGGAGGATAAACGTTGTGATTAAATTCCAATGAATAATATTTCGAAGGCATCGTATACTCCTGGAAACAATAAATAAGACATTCAGATAGAGCAGAAATGTTAAATCAATGGTCGTGGAAATATGAGAACTACTGGGTTGGTGTAAGAGAAGAACACATCAACTTCCATAGAATGGTTACATTAAAGTATAGAAGATTGTTTACTTTGATATGTTTGGAAATATTGGAACCCTTTTCAGGTTTGATTGTGAACATCCTTAAGCATTGCCATATTTTAAAGGCTCCATTGAAGGAATGTCTACCAACTCATAACAAGACTATTTGTAGGGTGGTGGTGGTGGGGGGGGGGATTGGCAAATTGTCCAGGGTCCCCACCTTCTCCAGGGCTCCAATAACAGAATGACAGGGGGAGGGAGGCAGGGAGCTTTGGCCCTCTGCTTCATATTTTCTCAGAGCCCCATTTTGCCTAAAACTGTCTCTGAGTAACCCCAATAGTGTTTAATAAAGGGACAATTGGGATATATGAAGAGAGGCAGTCCCCCAAATAGGGACAGTCAGGAGGCATGAAGAAGGACAACATCTCCAAATCAGGGGCAGTTAGGAGGTCTGAGTAGGAACAGTCTCCCCAAAGAGGGACAGTCCCTTTCAATTAGGGATAATGGGAGGTAAAAAAACATGCAGTTAGGTTAATTGGCTTCCTCCCAAAATTGACCTTAGACCAGTGGTCGCCAACCTTTTCGGTCCTGCGCACCACTAAAATTACTGGCTCCTGACCGGGCATGCGCAGGGAGCCGGGTGTCACTTAAATGGGGAGAAACCTCCTCCATAGTGACGTCCATGTGGGGTTATGTCCAAAGACATAACCCCACTCTCCCATCGCAGACCTGAGCCTGCGATGAGAGAGTTGGCGCGTTGTGTCCAGGGTCACAGCCCACCCACTTCCCTAAGGGTAGGAAATGTACAGGGGACCTGACTCCGCTCGGGGGTGCACTGACCAGAGCCGCGGACCCCCTAAATTTTCTTGCGGACCACCAGTTGGCATCCACTGCCTTAGACTGTATTAAAGATTAACATACATAAAGACATTACCATATGGCTGAGGTAGGGACAGTTAGTGACATGACTATGAACTTTGTACAGCACTGCGTAATATGTTGGCACTATATAAATAGTGTGCAAAAATAATAATATGAAGAGGGACAATCCCCCCAAATCAGTGAGAGCTGGGAGGTCAGGGACGTACACTGGTGGTAAATGTCACTGATATCAAAAATGATAAGAAAATCCAAAACTTTGCAGTTGCAACCAAAACAGCAATAGAGGGGAAAAGTTTCTATGAGGACACCAGACAACCAGTATATGTCTTCCTCACTTTGTAAAGATTTCTCACTTCTTGCATCTTAAGGACAGCAAAAAATGTTATTAGCATGTTATTGTTGGGGGAAAGGAGGGACCAGGGAATGCAGAAAATAGGCAGATTACATTTTTGTTTTGGAAGGTATTTTCTTCCCTTTTCTGTAATTCTCTATTGTTTCCATACATGCAATCAAACCTTCCAATCCTCCATCCGTCTCCTATCAAACCTTCCCGGCTACTTTGTCTCTGCCAGAATTGTGTCCAATTTAGTACATAAAGATGAAAGCCGTGTGAACTGATCTGACCAGGCTTTCTCTCAGCTCACTCTGCTGAAAATGATTTAATTGGGGTCATGGAGAACATTGACAGAAACACATCATCCAATTTTTCCATCTTCAAACCGTCTACATGTTCAATACCAGGTCATCCTTTCTTCTCATTGACTCTCCCCATGGAGGTGACCCCATGGATCTCTATTCACCAATACGATCCTTTATGAACACCTTCCAATTCGTTCTTTCACGCATAACATTGTCAAAACTTAATGCAAGAGAAAAAAAAATAAATTTGAAAGAAAGAACATTGTATTTTTATTTGAGCTGATATTTTAACACTTTCGCTACTATCGTACCATACAAATGAAGGTTGGGACAATCCATTAGGAGAAAGCCGGTATCAATTTGGTTGGCTTGCTCCACAATGGATGGGAATTGGTGACAGTACAGCCTCCAATCCCATTTATAGGGGTTTAGGAAAGTGATGACCTCCAACTGCCCTCCATCTCCCTAATCAGTTCCAAGGCTCCCTTGTGGTTCCTTGGAGCCCAGGACCAGTTCCACATCACTGAACCAGGAAATATTCAGCTCTCGTTTAACTTAATGAAAGCCTGGCCGTTGGGTTGCAGAAAGAAGCAGATCATTATTATTGTATTTATATAGTGCCAACATATTACACAGCGCTGTACAAAGTTCATTGTTGCTAACTGTCTCTTGAAGGGGCTCACAATTTAATGTCTCTATCATAGTCATATGTCAATAATACAGTCTAATGTCAGTTTTGGGGAGAAGCCAAATAACCTAACTGCATGTTTTTGGATTGTTGGTGGAAAACCTGAGTACCCGGAGAAAACCCACGGGAAGAACCTGCAAACTCCATGCAGATAGTGTCCTGAACGAGATTCAAACCTGGGACCCTGCGCTGCAAAGGTCAGAGTGCTAACCACTGAGCCACCATGCCACCCAGATTGAACAGGAATTTCAGGGGTGTAAAATACCCCAAATGTCTCATTAAAGAGAACCTGTTGCCTTCCTAATATTCTAGAACATAAAGTGGCTTGTCAGTCCCCTTGTGATAGTAATATTGTAAAATAGTGTAAAAAAAATGATAAAATTAAATCACCTCCACCACCCGAAACACATAACATGTGAATACAAACATTTGCAGTGTCAGACATTGGCAACAGTGAGCCCCTGAGCAGAACTGTCCCCTGAACTGACCATCCTTCCCATACCCCCCAACTCTTCTTAATTTGGAGGATTTGTCCTTCTTCATACTCCAACCATTCTTGATTTGGCAGGACTGTCTTTTTTCATACCTTCCAATTGTCCCTGATTTAGAGGGACCCTCCCTATTCATACCTCCTAATTGTCCCTGCCTTGGAGGAACTGTTACTCTCCATACCACTCAACCGTTCTTGATTTGGAGGGACTGTTCTTCTTTATACCTCCAAACTGTCTCTTATTGAAAGGGATGGTCCTTCTTCAAAACTCCAAACTGTCCCTGATTTAGACAGGTTGTCCCTCTTGATACCTCACCACTGTCCCTGAGGGGACTTCACCTTCTTACCTTCCAATTCTCCCTAATTTGGAGGGACTCTCCTTCTTCATACCTTTCAGATGACACTGGTTTGGAAGAATTGCCCCTCTTTATACCTCCCATTTGTCCCTGACTTGGAGAAGTTGTTCCTCACCATATCAATTGAGAAAGGCTATGTGGTCTATGACCTTTTGATCAAAGCAATACAATGTATTTATTACCATTTGAACCCTGCTGTTCTCTTTACTTTGTTTATGTGTTTGGTGCATTAGTGTAGTCACCAAAGGAAATGATTTCTGGACAGATCATTGGGTGCAATCGATAAGATGCAATATCTGACGTCGTTGGGTTTAGATAGAATTTACCTTAAACTTACCTTAAACACAAAAACAGCAGGAAGGCGATGACCAACGCCAGCACGGAGATGCAGTGGCCCAGGTAGTTTATAATCAGAGCGATCTTATAATGCAGATCATGCTTCCTCTGCAGACAAGAATATAATATGATTCAATTAGCCCGACTCTCTGCAATAATGTTACAGGACATTTAATCTGTTTAGGGAGCAGTAATTATCTTCCCTGCATGGCAGATAATCTCATCACCGAACCTCCACATGGGTTATTTTGGGATGAGTAAAAGTTTATGGACTGGAGAAGTTCTATTCGACAGGACCACAAATCCCAACCACAGGAAATATAATTCCAAGCTGAGCTAGAATTAAAATTAAGAATTTAGAATAAGGAATCTGAAGTTTGAAGGCACATGTGTCCAAATAAATTAAAGATAATCTAAAGCCACACTTTTTATTTTTTTCATGGATAGAGCAGGGAAGGGTTAAAACCTCCCCAGGTTTATTAGGGGGGATTTTCCCTAACTGTCTGTCCTGTTTGGCGAAACGTGTCAGTATAGGAGACATTTTACTCATACACTTATATGCAACTCCTAAGACTAGGGAGCCTTTTTAAAGATAGTAGGTAATGTTTCCCATTAATTTGTAAATGGGTACAACCGTACTCACTGATTTACTTTACCTATTTATGTGACAGGTTTATATAGCTCTTATACTTTAACTTGAATATAATTTTGAAGTGCCAAATCCCCCTGCTTTTTCAGTTTTATTTTCTTACTTTCTCCCTGTAGCAATAAATTGTGGGAAAAATGTCTGAAATATAATAGAACTATACCTTTTCTGTCTCTGATTGGAGGGATTGTCTCTCTGCATACCTTCCAATTTTCCTTGGTTTGGAGGGACTGTCCCTATTTATATCTCCCAACTGCCCCTGATTTGGAGGGACTGTCCCTTCCCATACCCCGCAACTGTCCTTAACTTGGAGAAACTGTCCCTCTTTATACCCCCCAACTGTCCTTACTTTGAAGAATTTGTTCTTCTTGATTGAGAGGAACTGTCCCTCTTCATACTTCCCAATCGTCCCAGGCTTTTAGGAGCTGTTTTTCTCCATACCCCTCAACTGTCCTTGATTTTGAGGGGCTGACCCTCCCCATACCTTCCAACTGTCCCTAAACCAAATCCCTCTGTTCTACTCTTTTTGAGTATATATACATATAATGAATTAATTAACAAAAGTGTTAAAGGTTTTATTTCGCACTGATCCTTCATAAAAACTTTACATTCAATTTGTGCTTTTCAAAAGGGAATATAAAGGAAATTTACCTTCATATTTTTTATCCTGCAGTCAGACTGCTTGGATGAAGTCACAGGTTCTATTCGTTTTACTATGTGGTAGAATTCTGGACTAACACCTAACACTCACGCTGCTCAGTTTAGGAGTACTGTGAACCTCGGGGGTGGGTCCATGGCAGCCTGGATTGAAAGGTGCTGTCTATGCAACCTGGGAAAGTGGTGACATCTAGGGGTGGACAAAAGTATTGCACGAGGGAGTTCTGATTTAAAAATTATTGTACAAAAGATATTTTTCAATGTTAATGCTGGGTAAAATGTCTTAAAAAATGGGGTTCCACCTTAAATCTTAAGATAATAAAATGTTCTTGTTTATTTTACCCATAGTAAACCCACCCCAATACTTCCCAGCCTGACAATGACAAATGGGCCGGCAACCGATGGCACCACCAGAGCCAAACTTCCTGTGATTAATATCAGAAATAAAATGGAGATGGCAGAGATATGACACCAACACAGTCTGTTGTACCTCATCAGAGAGCAAGAATATTATCTGTCTCTGATGGAGCGGAGTATCTGGATAAAAAGTATTATGATCCTGTGATCTGTCTCCGTGTATATGGACATGTGTAGGCTCACCTTATCCAGGATAGGCACGCATTGAGAATAATTCATCCAGGTGGCCCAGGTCCCGTTCTCGAAACATTCCCTGAAAACAGTTCCTGCAACAAAAGAAAAATGTTAAGGAAAGGATCTAGTTCTTTTAAAGAGAAACTGTATAAAGCTGATGAAGCAATGTAACAGACCTTATACTGAGCAGACATCACCCCTGTGCTATGAAATGTGCCTTGAATGAATTTAAAACTCCAACATGTTTCAGAGGAAGAAAAACTTCCCTTTCTCAGGGCTGTGTACATAGGATGGGATACCAGGAGAAAAGATTCTAAGATAGGGTCGGTTGAATTTTTTTTTTCAATGCTCTATTTGAAAACAGCCTCTGATTTTAATAGACTGTTGTACAAAAAAATGAAAAAAATGAAGATTATTCTTAACCCCTGGAATGTGTTGGCTTTCTGTGTCACATTTAAAAATAGAAAGTTTCTCTGAACCCCGCACATGGAGTTTTGCTTCTCTTTTATGTCATGTCCTTCATAATACTCCAAGAACCACCAATGTCAGCTAATGCCAAAAACCGAAGCTCAGGTAAATCTGACCCGATAATAAATCTACTTATCCAGTACTTCTTACCATGTGATAAAAAGTTCCAAGCAGCCATTTAAATATATCAGTGTTGGGTATGGGTGACAAAGTGACCCTATCCTCTCCATTATGCAGCTCTTAGGGTCCGAGCAGCCAATCACCAGGGCCAAGTGCAGTCATGTGGGGTAGGGAGGGACTTCCGAAAAGATAAATTCCGTACATTTTGTAGTGATTCGGTGAAAGATTTGGACAATCTGATGGAATATGGGGGTGATCTAGAATTAGATCAGCCTTGTGAGAATAGTACAATGGTTCCTGCAGTGTTAGGGGTTGGGAGGGGTGAAAGTAAACCCCCCAGATAACAATTAGGCCCTAACCATTGTATCCAAAAAGAACCACATGTATTCTGATCTGAATCTTGGTTTGCATTGAATATTTTTTTCAGATCTGTGCAGGAATGTGAAACTTCCTGTAATAAAGACCTGTCATTGGTGCTCTCTCGCCTTGTACAAGATGACTGGTCTTGGACACGCCCCTTCATGTAGTTTCCTGCCGCAACGTAGTAGGTGGAGCTTACTGGATCCCAAGTGCACCACAATGATGATGTTAGCTCTACATTTAGAACGTATTATCTCAATTTCTAAAGACATTTGGTGCACTTCAAGGATGGAAACGTGCCTATAGAGAAACACCATTAAATACATATTTTTGCCCTGCATTCTTTTTTTAGAAAAATCACATTGAGTTTGGACTAATTTTAGTGTTTGAGATTAATATCAGACAGCCCAGAAAACATCTGCAAATGCAGAATGGAAACAGGTGCTTCTTTAATAATAATTGTGTGAATGTTGTCACCATTCCAATATCTAGATATCTATATCAGGGAAAGTTATTTTGACGTCCTTCTTTAATGCGAACATAAAGCACAGCTGCCGACCAAGCTCAAGATTATTTAAGCTTCCGCAATAAACACCCAGTGAGCCTTTGTTCCTCCTGTCTTCTATGTATCTATGTTTGGCTGATATTAAATTTGACGGGGAAAACATTCTATTAGTCTACAAAGGGAAAAATATATTACCCACCTGTGTCCCGGCCAGAGCAAAGGGGGTGGGGGGTTATTTTTAGAGCCATTCTGTTTTATTGATAGATATTATTGGATTAACGTTAAATATGGTGTGTGCTGGAGTGATATGTAATACAGTAAGGACTGGATTATGGCTCCATAACAGCTGCAGAGCTGTAAAATACCTAAGACTGCTGTGAAAGGGATGAAAATGGAAGAAGGTGATTCAAATCATGGACCCCCCCAGCATATCCCCCCTGCTGCTTCAACAAGGCTACAGATAGGGGGCGCTCTATTACAAAACTTAATGGCCAAGGATGAAACTGCCATCATTGGTATCCAAGGAGCACATCAATGATAATGTCTATTTCTCCACTCTTTCCGTCATGCAATTATATTACGTAAAACAGACCTTTCCCTCCATACTTAGAATTCACAGATTGCATCAAGATTGCCCCATTGCATTCCTTTAAGTACATCAGTTTTATTTGTAATACTTTTTATTAGATAATTGGAAAAGGTTGATACAAAAAAGAGTTTTTTTGGCCAGTAGCTAGTCAGAGCTCACCTAATTAGTATACATATCAGGAGATACCTATTTTTTATACATAATAATTAGTTAACAAAATAAAAGTAAGTACGTAAGCATGGGTTGGAGGGTAGAAATGTGCGGTTGTCTGTGCCCGGCGCGTTTCGTCATCATGGCTTCATCAGGGGAGGGTAGAGACTTATATTAGTGACATATGTAATAATGGTTAATCCTGGGATGATGATAATGGTACCCAAGGAAGAAGGTATTTTGAGTCCATAATTGGGGCATTTAGTGTTATGGCAAAAGGGTCCAAACAACCTGGGAAGGTACTTTGAGAGAAGAATTAACTGAAAGTTTGCAACTTAGATTCCTGGCTCTCACATTCAACCTCTAAGGATACAATTCCATCGCACCTACCCAAGCATTTCAAATCACCAGAACCTTTCAAAATCTTTTCCCCAAGTACCCACTCAGGGTGTTCGGACCTTTTTGCCATATTACCAAGTATACCCCAATTATAAATTCAAAATACCATCTTCCTAGGGTACCATTAGCATCAACCCAGGATTAACGATTATTACATGGGACACTAATACAAATCTCTACTATCCCCTGATGAATCCATATTGGTGACACGCGCCAGAAACAGAGACGACCTTAACTTTCTACGCTACAACCTATGCTTACAATCTTATACTTAGCTTTACTTTATTCATGAATTATTATGTATATAAATATATGTATCCTCTGATATGTAGACTAACTAGGTGAGCTCTGTCTAGTGGTCTTTATGACTATGACCAACTATTTATTCAATACCTCACAAGTAAAGGTCACTTGAGGGTACCAAAAAACCTTCTCTTTTTTGTGTTACCTTTTTCCAATGATCTATTGAATATTTTGGGGTTTGGCAACCAACAAAATGCAGTGGAGAATTTTAGGTTTACTTCCTATTTAACATTGTGATACTTTTTATTAGAGGGTATGGAAAAAATGACATACATGGGTTTAAACAATACAATATTCTTTATGTGCAACAATCAAAGCATACGAGGGTGTGCTGAGAAGTTCCTGGCTTTGCCTCCTTCCAGATGAAGGGGGCGCCCCCAACCTCAACTGACCCGGCAACCTGCGATGTCCATGAGCTGATTATTGAGGACCGGCGAATATCTGCAAATTAGATCTCCCAGATACTTGACATCTCACGGGAGAGTGTTGGGTTTGTTATCACCACTATCCTAGACATGGGCAAGCTTTCAGCGAAGTGGGTGCTGAAATGTTTGAACAGTGATCAGAAGAAGTTGAAGTGTCCAAAGCCATTTTGGCCCATTTTAAAGCTGCACAGGACTTTTTGGCTAGGTTAATGGCTGAGGATGAAACCTGGCTCCACATCTATGATCCTGAAACTAGGGAACAGTCAAAGGTATGGTGCCACAGCGGGTCCCCACTCCTGAAAAAGTTTAGAACCCAGAAATCGTCCAAAAAAATAATGACGCCTGTTTTCTGGGACAAAGACGGTATTCTGTTGGTGGACTACCTACCTCAGGGCTCTAGTATCACTGGACAGTATTATGCTAACCTCCTGGACCAGCTGAAGGAGGCAATTAAGACAAAACGCTGTGGAAAGTTGACCAAAGGGATCTTTTTCTTGCAATACAATGCACCTGCGCACACGTCCAATATTGTGGCTGTCAAACTGAATGCCCTTGGTTCCCAATCAGTCCACCATTCCCCCTACTCACCTGACCCGGCCCCTTCGGACTATTATCTGTTCCCGAAATTGAAGAAACACCTGAAGGGGAAATGTTTTGAGGACATTTCTGACGTCAAAGATGATGCTGAGAGTTGGTTTGTAGCCCAGCCAAAGGACTTTTATTTGAACGGTCTAGAAAAGATGCAACTACGCTGTACCAAGTGCATCAGTCTGAGGGGGGATATGTGGAATAAATGTGTTATTTCATAACTCGGGCTCTCTTCTTTCTGGGCAAAGCCAGGAACTTCTCAGCACCCCTCATAGCTATTCAATACTGAAAAAACAATACACCAAAGGACCAATGATTAAACTGAATGCTCAGTTCCTATTCAATAGATTATGATGATAGGTGAGTCATTGGAAAGTAATCCAAGAATATACCAGGATGTTTGGGCAAAGGATTGTTTTATTGCCTTTTTCATCTGCGGGTGTCAATAAAAGATTCCCATATGTCAAAAAATGTTTTCACTCGCAATTCTTTTTCTATTACAGACTCAACCCACACCATACGGAAAATGTGCATTATTGGTCAATGTGAGTAGATCTGGGTCTATCCAATTTTGCAGAATTGTAACAGGAGATATATACATCCCCAAGCAACTCTCACCCCATGCAGATTTAGAACTGCCAACATTGCCCATTCAGGGGAAGGTGGCACAAAATTAACTAAATGAGCAATGCAATAGACAGCAATCAGTCTCCAAAAAGATTTATTCCTAGGACAATACAAGAACATATGGTGTAAATCAGCTTCTCTCTATGAATTTGGGCAACGGGAAAAAGTAATAAAAAGCTCATTGGAAAAGCCTGACAAGGAGACCATTCAAACAGTCCTTAAGAGCCTTTTGAGTACTCCAGTTCAACCCTCAGTTTGTTGTAAAAATCAGAAATATCTCATTTAGATGAGTTTGGTAAAAGTAGCAACCTGTCTAAGGGATTAAATCAATCCAGAGTTTCCACATAAAACTGCCAGATCAGTTTTAATAAAGCTACTTACCCAAATAATATTTCTTTATTCTGTAATTATTAATATGATTATTATTAATAATAATAATAATAATATTAATAATATTAATAATAGTAATAAACAGGAATTATATAGCGCCAACATATTACACAGTGCTGTACAATAAATAGAGGATGCAAATGACAGACAGATACAAACAATGACACAGGAGGAGTAGAAGACCCTGACTCATGGAGCTAACAATCTAAGAGGTGGTGGAAGTAGCACACAATAGGAGGGGGAGATTCTCTATTTATATCCCCTCCACCCTAAAATCTAATTTCTTAATTTTAAATATTGATGCCATCGGTAGCTAGTTTCTTTCTCCTGGTTCTCTGTACTGACCCACTGATGATGTCTGGGTGCAGATCTCATGCCCGCACTATTTTAATGAAAAAATAAAGTTGTCCCCAATATTTATAAAATCCCCAAAAAACAAATCTTTAGTTGAAAGAGTTCCATGAAAGGTAAGCGTGATGTCCAGGAGGCCATAAGAAGGCGCTGGCGATGCTATTAAATACCGAAAACTGTGCAAAAGCAGCTAAAAATGTAATTTTTTTGTTTTTTGTAACTTGCAAGTGCCAAAAAAAAGATTAATCCTGTTTTTTTTAATTATGGCATATGGATGTTTTAAAATGTGCAAGGGTGCGTGTGGGGTTGAAAGGTCCAATTTAAAAATTGTACTTGAATAAGGAATTTGGGAAAGTAAAGTTTTACAATATAGTAAGCAATTTTTTTACATTTTTTTTTGGATCAACAAACCAGATGAAAAAAAAGATTTTTTTTAAAAAAGTGAAAACCTCAACAATGGTGATACCCAAGTGCCAAGTGACGGAACCTTTCCTTGCTATCAGCCTATTTGCAGTGGCCACAGAGCAATCACATTGGATACATATAATTATATATATATATATATATATATATATATATATATATATATATATATATATATATATATATATATATATATACTTGCAAATAAGATTGCTATGTGGCTTCTGTAAGCAAGCTTAGCTCAGGGATGACCTCAGTTATGAAGAAGATCCTTTATTGAAATCAGAAAGGTGGGTAGAAGATGCCACGCACGTTACTTTGTAATAAAGAAATCAATACAATATTGTTAGCTCTGCAGTACAGCCTGAGGTTCTCGAGGTTCCTCTTTAGTAGTTGCCTACAGGTCCCCTTTAAAGAGCCATTAGTTAGAATAAGAAACATTCCCAATGTACTAATCACCCCTCTATCAGCCCTACACAGATCTCTGCATGTAATGGGTTGAGAAACAGACAAATTAACTGTCCTCATAATGCGTTATTCTGTTCCCACCCTGACGGTCATCCCAGTTCATGTCTGCATGAAATCTATCGCATTGCTGCAAAATGAATAGGTTAACCTTCTGTTCTGAAATGTTAGTATTTTATTTTCTGGTCTCCACGCTGGATGACAGCTCCATATAATTAAGCCATCTCTTCCTCTTTAGTCTCACAGGGTGTCATTATCATGGCGTCCTTGTCACGTAAAAGTGACTCTACAGTCAATATTTCATGCTTTCTGCACAGCTGTATTTGAGGTTTAAAAGAGAACTCTAGGAAAAAGAGAAATTGCATTTGTAGGTTTACAACCTATTTACATTTTGCATTGATATGGAGCTCAGATGTCCCCGGTAAGGGTCCTGTGAATGCGGTATACAAAGGCAGTTTAGACCATTAAGCTCTTCCAACCTTGTGGTTTCAGCTTGGTGAGGGGTATTTTGTTCCACTATGACTGTGCCCATATGTACAAAACCCTTTATGGTGTGGCTAGGCTGGTGAGGAGGAACTGGAATGTCCTGCACAGGGCCCGAACCTTAACCCTATTGAACATCTCTGGGATGAACTCAAACACAGATTGCAAGGTCTATTTTTTCCACCATAGGTAATTGACCTACAAAAAGCTGAATGGTTACAAATTTCCAGAATAGAGGAGGATGTTGCACCTGCATTGGGAGACCCAACTTACTGCCCATTGGGATGTCCAACAAGTTCACATAGGTGCAATGGTCAGTAGAGATAAATAATTCTGCTGGGGTTTATTGTTTACATTTTCTCAATGTTCCCGGATAAATCTAGTTCCCATGCCTTCCCTCAACATTGGGATCCCCAATATTGAAGGACAGGACCTCCTTTTCACATTCTGTCTCACAAAAAGTTTGTAAGGGTTTGTTCGGGGGATATCATGGAATTTAAAAGCCCCCTTTAGTTAGGAGTCTTCAAGAATTCTGGCCCCTTCATCAAGAGTAATGAGCACAGGGTGCATTAATACCTCTTATCTATTTCCAAAAATGTAAATCAAGCAATGAAACTATAAAAAAGACAATAAAAACATATACATCCAGATCTTTATCCTCCACTCTACAGGTTCTTTGATAGGAGATTAGACAATTTAAATTGTACCCACAAGTAAATCCATTACTAATTACATCAACGGGAGATCCACATCACAGAGACTCAATGAAGATGTTACAAGGATGTCCTTACAAAGATATATGACAGATTCCCTGTGTTACAAAATCGAAGTGATCGTTGCCTTACCCCCTCCTTGGCCAACTCCTCACTCCTGCACATGAGGACAGTTCTGACCCTGCCTACTCTTCCAGGTTTAATCTGCACCACCCCTACTGGCCAACCAAGGGATAGCCTCTTATAGTCTCTGGCTATTTAGCTGGCTCAGACACAGCACTCAGTATTCGAGCAATGTTTCTCCAGACTAGTGCCAAACCCCTAGCTGTGCTGAGCTGGTTCCTGTTTAGCTTCTGTCCTAAACTCCTTGTTGTCCAGTCTGATATTTTCCCTGCCCTGATACCGTGTGTAGTTCCCCTTGTTCCTGGTGTCCCCAGCATCTTCCGGTGTCTACTGCAATCCCGTGTGTCTTCGGTGACCCCCTGTGTCTTACTGTGCTCCAGTCTGGTCCTAGAGCTGCCTTTGTCCCGTCACCCTCCTAAATCCTGGTGCTGCCTTTGTCCCCAGTCACCCTTCTATGTCTAGTGACCCTGTGTCACCCACCCCTCTTCATTGCCTTCCAGTACTAAACCCCTGGCTAGCCTCTGACCTTGCCTGTTTGTTGCTGGCCTCGTACTTGGTCTTTGACTACTCCCTTGTCTGCCACAATGTTGTTCTTTCCTCTGTTCTACCCAACCCGGTGTTCCCAAGGACTACAACCTGGTATCAGCCTGCAGTACAACACCCTCACCACTAGAGGCACTGGAGAAGATCAGGCTGATACTTAGATTGTACACCTTGGCCCCTCTTAGAGCTCACACCCACAGAGAGCAATAAACAGCACCCCCTACTGGTTCTGGTCATGTCACTCCTTGCCTAATGCTGATATTATTCAATGCCATGCAGTGTAATATAGGTTACAAGCTCATCCAGGTAGAATCCTCCAAGCTGATGAACCTCAAACCCCTGGGCCATATAATATTTATTTTTACATAAAGACTTTGTGCTGTAATATATTATTCAGCCTCGGTTAGACATTGCTGTACCTCGTCACTTTCATACAATTCCGAACACCGATCATTGGGAATTCTCTCTCCTTCCCTCTCACTTTACAGACTCATTAGGATGCCAGCAGCTTTACACAGATAATACAGCTCAATAAATGTAATACTAAAAGCCAATTGTCCCAGAACGGTCCCTGAAGTCTTGCGACAATACCGTCTGCAGCCGGCGTACAACCGTGTCATATCACTGAGATACAAGATAGGTTAATGGACTTTCTTTGTCTCCTTGAAGTTGTGTTAAAGGAAAACTACTGACAAGATACAGAGTGAGATCTGATTGTGTGTTTTATATTTGAAGGACTCTATAAACTTTTGTATAATGACATTGAAAACCTTCAGCCAACCTAAAAGGCAAGTTCACGCCTGCCACTTGCTTGCTTGATTTTGTGCGGTTGGCACCTTGCTTGCCCGAGCACCCTTCAAAAAGAAGCAGCGTATGCTTATTTGACAGCTGGTGGCAGTGAGTGGTAATATTATTGCCTAATGCAGCCCCCATTCATTCTGTATAGGGGCTGCCACAGGGAGGCGCAACATGTAGCGGCTCCCCATGTGGCAATAGTTCCTGGTTTCAGAAAATGGTACACGCACTCTGACCTCACTGCCATTGTGAATAATTCCCAAAGGGAAAGGCTTCTCACATTGAGCCTGATTTATTAAAGCTCTCGAAGGCTGGAGAGAATACACTTTCATCAGTGAACCTGGGAGATCCAGCAAGCCTGGATTGGATCTGGTCCAATTAAAAACATTTGCTAACAAATAGCAATTGATTTAAAATTTTCACTTTACATTAAAACATTTTTTAAAGTAAAAATTCTCTTTTTTATTGCAAAACCCTTTTCTTTTAAAAAACGGATGTAGTATTACCCCCTTAATTCTCGATCACCTAGGCAATCCAGAATAAATGGGAGCGCAAAGCCTCCCAGGATATCTACGTCAGAAAGAGGCCTTTCATCAATAAGGAAACAAGTTGCCAATGTGCAGTAAGATCGGCAAGTTTTTACCCAATCTACGTCACCCGATCTCGCTTGTGCAGTGCAAGATCAGGTGACATAGGAAGAAGAAACCGGTATAAAAGAGCAGAAGATGGCGGTGCCTGGCGCTCCCTCTGTGTCGGGTCGAAGACAGATACCGGGACCCGATGGAAGAAACCTCCCGACTGATAGACTGCTCTGCGGGATTCAAGGTATGTGTGGTTTTATTGTTTTGCGTTAGTTTTTGGTTTACTTCCGCTTTAAGAATTATATTTCAGGTTTGCTGGATCACCCAGCTTCACTGACCAAAGTGTATCCTCTCCAGCAGAGAGCTTTAATAAATCTGGGCCATACACTGGGCCGATGGCAGGATGAACTATTAATAGCTTCCTTTAATTCTCAGGGTGGCCCTGCTGCAACCTACGAGAACTTTTTAGCTTCTTCCGTCTGCTGCTCTGATCTGTTGCTGGGAATTATTGTTTTACATAATAGGAAACAAAAGCATTGCCTGTTGCAAGACATGTTGAGTTGGGGATGTTATAAAAAAAACTGACCCGAGATTTAGGAGAGAGAATGAGGAGGCAAAGAGATGACAAAAGTCCAAAATTTAGGAAGAGAAGAAGAAGGAAGATGGCGGCACCCACAATGGAATGGCGATGGCTGAATGTATTCATAAAATTCAGACAGGTAAAGTTCTTTTATTGCAGAAAGGACATTGCTTGTCTGATCACAATGTTTAAAAAATGTCTTAGTTCCACTTTACCTGGAAGAGCCATCTTATTACTGCGATGTATACAGGTAAGTCAGGTGCATGATGGGGGCAGAATATAACGATAAGTGCGCTGGGGGGAGATCTCACAGAAAAGGTAAAGTTGCTACTAGGTATGAATTCCAATGATTGCAATGAAAATGAATCCCTTATAGAGCAAACCAGACCACATGGTATAAGGGTGATTCTTCATCTGGGCCCAGCAGATTGGGCCGCCATCACACCACCAATACCAGGCTATGGTGCCCAATGCAGTCAGAATGCCAAGCTGGGAGAACAAAAAAGGGGACTGTTTATAAGGCAGTGTGTATGACATTCACCAAATATTCACTGTGTACGAGAGGAGTGTATGAGAAGGTGTATTGGGGGGGGGGGGGGGTATATGAGAGGGGTGTATGGGGGGGTATGAGGAGGGTGTATGGGGGAGTATATGAGAGGGGTGTATGAAGGGGTATGAGGAGGGTGTTTGGGGGGGTTTATGAGAGGGGTATATGAGAGGGGTGTATAGGGGGGTGCATGAGAGAGGTGTATTATGTTGATATATGAGATGGGTGTATGAGGACAGTTGTATGGGAGGGGGTATGAGAGGGGTGTATGAGGGGGTGTATTAGCGGTGTATGAGGAGGATAAATGAATGTGATATATGAAGGGGGTGTATGAGGAGTGTATGAGGGGGTGAATAAAAGGGGTGCATTGATACACCTAGAAGATTCTTTGCCTGTGAATATCTATGGAATTTCACATTCACTGCTTTAAAAAAACTCCATTTTTATAAAAGGTACCAATTCACATCAATCCACAAAAAACTAGGACAGGTGAATTTATTCACATATCGCAATGTTACAATAAGATGAAAGTCCAAACAGCAGAAAACAAGATCACTCAATGTTACGTTGTATCCCAGCAGCATGTAATGCATTAAATATTGCATGTCAAGTCATATCAGCGCATGTACACTATGAACAACATTACGGTGTTAATGAACCCTCAGGGTCTAATCCCCCTTTGCTTTTTTCTGAATTTTACCCCGAAGCATTTTTCACTAAAGCATCAAACTGCATATCAGTGCACACTGATGAATGTTACCGCGCTGCATATCATTATGCCATACATAATACAAATTGGCGTTTTAGCATTTGTTGTGTTGTAGTGTTAGGCTACAAATCCAGTCACTACGTTATACAGAAGCCACACAAAGCAATAGCCTGAGCTAAATCCTTCCTTTTGTGTCTCACATGCTCCAGTTATCAGACACTGCAGATCATAGGGGGAGGGGTCAGTGCTGTCAATCCAGAAATCAGTGGGTGGGGCTGGGCGGGGTCAGGTGCTGATTGACAAGCTACAGACTTGTGACTCAGCAGTGACAAAGCTGATAGCCACGCCCCCTGCAATACAAGCAGGCACCACATACATCACCCCATCACAAAAAGCTGCACTATGTTTGGATCTTTATTGTAACTTTAACTTCACTTAAAGCTCCTCTTTATTTTTAAATGCTTGTGATAGGATTATTCTGAAGAGTGAACGCAGCCCCGGGGTAATTCTTAATATTTTCATTTGTATACAACTACACTGAACTCAACAATTATCTTAATTTTTTACTGGAATTGGAGAGTCATCTGCAACGGTGATAATAGTTTATTCCCATTCATCAATTCTGAGTCTGAAAACAATAAAAACATGCAAATAAATATGAGAAGAAGCAATTAGGGAGCTGAGCAAGTGAAAAATGAAAAAAACATTGCAAATTTCGAAGGGTTAATGGCAAGAGATGTGCGGGTCACTCATCGGTGGTCACAGATTTCAAACTGTGGGAGAAAAGGGGAAAGGGTCACACAGAAGGGGCAACTATGCAGCCTGTTCACTGTTCACAATATTAGAAACCCCGGTTCCTGTACCCCATCATACAAGCTAAGGATGTTTTTTTTTCTTATTTTTGATCTCAGAAAAAAAAAATCAGGAAAAAATCATTAATGCCCCCTAACCCCCCCCCCCGCCCCCCTTTTATCCCCCCCCCCCACCATACCAGTCACCTATTGATTACCTTTTTATTTTGGTAGCTCAGCCCGGCTGGATTTCATTTGCAAAGCATTTCATGTGTTGGAGGCAATTTTATGCATCTTGCTCCGGACTAATTTTATTTCAGATTTCTAAGCTGCTCTCTGATTGAATTCCACCTCCACCTTCCCTCTCTCCTTTCTAAAGCTTTATTGTTATTTCCTCGCCGTCCGAGCAGCAGAAAGAAAAGAATAATGAGATTCCCCGGCTTTTGGTAATCTTTCCCGTAACACAAAAAAACATATACGCATTTATTGCAAATAATATTTTGGTTTTCTTAAAAAAAAATAAAAGTCAGCAAAACTTTGTGTTCTTTACATAACGCGCAGAAAACTAAAAAATTGTGTTGGAGGTGGTCGGGTAATTCGGGATCATAAAAGCCTGGGGACCCTAGAATTGTACAAGGATCAGATGAATTGCTTTAAATGCCACACCGACTTCTTGGCTCCACCTCTAGGTACCACACCCACCTCTTGGCCCCACCTAATAATGTCATGCCTACCCATTGGTCCTAGCTCTCAGTGTCAAATCCAGCTCTTCAACCAGCTACTTGGCCCCACCTCCTGATGCCACACCTACCTCTTTGTCTCACCTCCTGATGTCACACCTACATTTTGGCGCCACTTCTTGGTGCCACACCTACCTGTTAGCTCAACCTCTTGTTCTCACACCTACCTCTTGGCCCACCTCCTAATGCCACGTCAGCTACTTGGTCCCACCTCCTGATGTCACACCTACCTCTTTGTCCCACCTCCTGATGCCACACCTACATTTTGGCGCCACTTCTTGGTGCCACACCTACCTTTTAGCTCCACCTCTTGTTCTCATACCTAACTCTTGGCCTCACCTCTTGATGTCATGCCTACCTCTTGGATCCACCTCTTGTTTTCACACCCACCTCATGGCCCCACCTCTTGTTGTCATGCCTTACTCTTGGTGTCACGCCCACCTCTTGACCCCACCTACTGATGCCACACCTACCTCTCTGCCCCACCTCTTGTTGTCATGCCTTATTCTGGGTGCCCCACTTACTCCTTGGCCCCACTACTTGGTGTCACGTCTACCTATTGGCCCCCACCTCCTGATGTCACACCTACCTCATGGCCCCACCTTTTTCTGTCATGCCTTATTCTTGTTGCCACCCCCACCTACTGTCCCAGGTAGCACGCCTACCTGTTGGCCCCTCCAATCCTCCATTCATTAAATCTGCCCCTCAGTCTCAGTCTCCCTTCCACTCTACACAATTGTACCGTTGTCCTGAACTGAAACTGCTTCCTCTAATTTCACTATAAACTTTTTACATTTTACATTAAAAGCTGCAGCAAGTCAAATGGACCCCACCTCATTTCCTGTGGGAGAACTTTCAGCATCATCTACAGGAGTGTAGTCATAAAAAAAGAAGAGGGGGCACGGTAATAATGAAGGCTATGCATGGCGAGCGCAGATCCTTGTTATGTAAATACCTCAAAAAAAGTGAGGGCACAGCGTGCCCATGTGTGCCCGCCCCACTACACCTCTGATCATCTAGCCCCTCCCTTCTCAGCCTAACTGCCCCTGGCCCCGCCCATTTTATTAATTGGATTTTGTCATTCAATCGTGGAGGCTGAGCATCACATGTGGGTGGTAACTATGCAAATAGAGCCTGCCTAGGACCGCCCACTCCTTCAATCTACCCACAAAAACATTTGGCCATCCCACTGTTTACATCATGGCTCCTGATAGGAGGACAGAGGCAGGGTGTTGAGATGATTTCATAAAGCTATGCACAGCACCGCGTTGGCCCCTCCCACCTGCCTGCATTGCATTGAGAAGTACAGAGACCCAGTGAGGACGTCTAAAATAATGTAAAGACAGAAGGAATGGAAAATCTCATTATTATGTGGCTGGGGGGCAAAGGGGGAATGGGGGGAGGCAAAATATATTCAGAATAACCTGCAGAGTTCAACGTATAGCTTTCCATGTTTTCCTTGTAAAATGGACAAAACATGCGAATGGCTTTTTAACATGCGAGAAAAAATCCTTTGGCATTTGCAGGATTTGTTTGAACATAATAACCGTTTGATTGAACTGCTTCTGCCTGCCGCTCTCCACGTGTGACACGTAATTAATTTCCATGCAGATGGTGACATTTCCAGGCAGAGCCCCTCCGAGTCGCCCGTGGACGATGTCAATATCCGTGATTTACAGTCCGGGGCCCTGTTATTATCGGCTGGAAGTTGTATTTTACCTTTTCATGGCAATCCGACAGTTTTGCCTATTTATAAACCCGTTCAGGACATTCTCACCGTGGGGGGCAATTACAGCATTTCAGTTTTTCTGCACTGTAACTTTTTATTTTCAGTTTATGCAAAATTCAAGGTGAGTTGGCTGAAAGCTGAGGACAGAAATAAAAATGTTTTTTTGTGTACAAAAGGAGTTCTTGGAAGTGTTTTATGGATTAAGGAGAACAGTTTTTGTTGTGGGCTCCCTCATTGGTCCTTTCTGAAGCATGTGATCAACACCTTGCAAATAGCTCTTCAAGTGCCGGCCTCCGAGGAACCACCCCATGCCAGGATATGAAAGACCTCTGTAAGAACCCATAACATTTGGAACCACATCTGAGAACGCTCCCTCTGCAAAGGTTGACATTTCTGGACCCAAATATCTCCAAAAAAAGTGACTTGTATGCACCAAATTGTTTGTTATTCTAGAAGAGGAAAGGAAAACCGTGTGGGCATCCTATGGGTGGACAGGAATGGAAGGAGCTTGATGGAAACTTTTGGAGATTGCATTCCACTAAACTTTTAGAAGTGTGTTATGGATTAAGACCCATGAGAACAGTCTTTGTTGTGGGCTCCCTCATTGACCCTCCCAGACACCTTGAGACTGACTCTTCAAGTGCCGGCCTCCGAGGAACCACCCCATTCCAGGATATGAAAGACCTCTGTAAGAACTGTCAACTTTTGGAACCAAATTTGAGGGTGTTCCATTGGAAAAGACTGACATTGTCTTGAGCCAAATATCTCCAGTAAAGTGACTTGAATGCATCAAATTATTTATTCATGTAAGAAGAACTCAAGGAAAACCTTGTGGGCATCCTATGGGTGGACAGGAATGGAAGGAGCTTGATGGAAACTTTTGGAGATTGCATTCCACTAAACTTTTAGAAGTGTCATTGTAGATTAAGACCCATGAGAACAGTCTTTGTTGTGGGCTCCTTCATTGGTCTATCCCGAAGCATGTGATCAACACCTTGAAACTGACTCTTCAAGTGCCGGCCTCCGAGGAACAACCCCATGCAAGGATATTAAGGACCTCTGTAAGAACCTCTAACATTTAGAACCACATCTGAGAACACTCCCTCTGCAAAGGTTGACATTTCTGGACCCGAATATCTCCTAAAAAAGTGACTTGTATGCACCAAATTGTTTGTTATTCTAGAAGAGAGGAAAGGAAAACCCATGGGCATCCTATGGGTGGGTAGGAATGGAAGGAGATTGTTGGAAACTTTTGGACATTGCATTCCACTAAACTCTTAGAAGTGTTTTATGGATTAAGAACCTTAAGAACACTCTTTGTTGTGGGCTCCCTCAGTGGTCCTCTCAGACACCTTGAGACTGACTCTTCAAGTGCCGGCCTCCGAGGAACCACCCCACCCCAGAATATGAAAGACCTATGTAAGAACTGTTAACATTTGGAACCAAATTTAAGGGTGTTCCATTGGAAAAGATTGACATTGTCTTGAGCCAAATATCTCCAGTAAAGTGACTTGAATGCATCAAATTATTTATTCATGTAAGAAGAACTCAAGGAAAACCCTGTGGGCATCCTATGGGTGGGCAGGAATGGAAGGAGATTGTTGGAAACTTTTGGAGATTGCATTCTACTAAACTCTTAGAAGTGTTTTATGGATTAAGACCCATGAGAACAGTCTTTGCTGTGGGCTCCCTCATTGGTCCTCCCAGACACCTTGAGACTGACTCTTCAAGTGCCAGCCTCCAAGGAACCACCCCACCCCAGAAAGACCTATGTAACAACTGATAACATTTGGAACCAAATTTAAGAGCGCTGCATTGGAAAAGATTGACATTGTCTTGAGCCAAATTGTTTGTTCTACTAGATGGAAGCTAAGCAAGACCCTGTGGGCATCCTATGGGTGGGCGAGAATGTTAGGGGCTCGTTAGTCCAGGAGATCGTGGAGCTGGTCCGCTTGTGCTTCTGGAGAGGCCAAGTTTCTCTTCAGTACTACTACCTACCATTTCCATTATTCCTCTGTTTGAGGATGAAGAAGATAATGAAATGGCATCAGAAGGTAGGAGGAGTACGTGTGGGGTCCATCTGAAGACAAGAGGAGTACTTCTGGCAGTGGTCTCATTGTGGTCCCTCTGGGACACATCTGTATCTAGTAAAATAGTCCTGGTGAAGTGGGGCCTGTTGACCCACATAGACCTTTTAGGGCCACATGGAGCTCATGTCTACCTGAAGTTTAGGGCCATTTTTTCCCTGGGGGAATCTGGAAAATACAAGCATATGCCAATCGGCCACAAGCCAATTTTATGCTCAACTGATTGGTCCAGTTTTTTTTTCCAATCCATAATCAGTCGGCCCAAAACACGGCACACACAGATAGACCCAAATTATTTTCTAGCTAGATGACGTCCACCATAATCCCTTCTTCCGCAGCCTATCCATGGCCCCACCCCTTTTTAAATTGGCTTTTAGTTATGTCAATCAAGCAGCCTCAGTATGACATATGGGCATTACCTAGGGGGGTCAGCTGTTTTCAGGGAGCAAAGTACAACCCCTTGCTGGCCCCTCCTACCAGCCACAATCTGCCTCCATTGCATAAAGAGGAGTAGAGACCTAGTGAGAACATCCCTGGTTCTTAAATAATATAAAATAACACATGTAATGAAAGTGGAACATTTTATTAACAATTTCATTGGCAGTTTGATATTGAAGAATGGAGGGACCAGGTATGGCAAAAAATAGACAGAATAAAATTCAGTTTTAAAAAAATGCTATTGGCCCGCCATATAGCTTGTAAATCTCAGTACTGGATGACATACAAATTGTTTGGTGGGTACAATGGATCCCATCTATTAACTTTTTGCTTTAAGATCCAATAATTCCCACAGAATTCTGGAGGATTACAGTAATTTTGTTCTACCATAAAAAGTTTTGCTAATTAAATCCCAGCCTGGCTGTGTTTGAAAATAAAATGCGACCTTTGTGTACCGCAGAATACTAGAAGATGCGTTGCCTGCGCTCCTGGTGATTGAAGGTCAGGAGTGAAGCATTCTGGGAAATGCCCATCAATTACCAGGCAAGTGACACGCAGGTGATTCGCCTGTCACCGCCCACTCGCCGCGACGCAGCAGACTTGCAGCATCCCCATCAACAAATGTCAGGAAAGGTTGCAGGAGTTCAAGCAAGCAAGCGCAGCCTCATCAGTCTAAATGACAATACTCGAGTCAGATATTTAAATATCCAAACAAGGGGTGAAAATGGGGTCACCGATGGAAAAAAACAGAAAATTGATTGTTTTTGCTTTGCATAAGAAAAAAGGTGAAAATTTGCAGATTTAATGGGCCTGATTTATTAAAGCTCTCCAAGGCTGGAAGGGTTACACTTTCATCAGTGAAGCTGGGAGATCCAGCAAATGTGGAGTGGATCTGGTCCAGGATTCAAAACATTTGGGAACAGATAGCAAATGACTTTCAAGAAGTCCATTCCAGGTTTGCTGGATCACCCAGGTTCACTGATGAAAGTGTATCCTCTCCAGCCTTGGAGAGCTTTAATAAATCAGACTCAATAAATGAGGAATGAATGAAAAATCACAGAGTGGTCCTGGAAAAGCGATTGGAATGTCTTAAAGTTACATGAATCCCAATGGGATACACATCTCTCATCCTATTGTGTGTGAAATTCCCCCACCTACTAGATTGTAAGCTCTTCGGGGCAGGGTCCTCTCCTCCTGTATCACTGTCTGTATTAGTCTGTCATTTGCAATCCCTATTTAAAGTACAGCGCTGCGTAATATGTTGGCGCTATATAAATCCTGTTTATTAATAATAATAATAATAATAATCCCCAATGGGATTTATATATATATATATATATATATATACATATACACCCAGCCATTAATATTCCATAGATATCTCATATTTGAAGTCATCATTATTTTTTTTGGAATCACTTTCATTATAATAATCTCTGGTGATTCTTCCATGAAAGACATTGTTCAGATACTTCCTGTTATAGGGTGACAATGCTACGTCCCCATCACAAAATTGAGTCATGTGTTGTCACCCTATACCAGGAAGTATCTGAACAATGTCACCCTGCTACAAGGACTTCAAGTTTCCCTTCTGATCAATTACAGAATCCTATATGAGTGATCAATATCCAGTGATAAAACGCATTCAGGTCACAGGGAAGTTACAATCTTTCCGCACTCTGATGGAGGTCAGGGGACAGCGGTGAGAGGAAATATTAATAATTCCAAATCCCTCACCCAGCTCTAAATGGCATCTTTTCTCTGCCAAATTCTAAAAGCCGACCACTCCACCGATCCCAAATGAGATGCTGGCCAGCTGGAGACAGGAAAAAGAATTTCTTGTTGTTAAATTAATGCTGCGTGTGAGAAGCGGCACAAACGACCTTCTGCAAATGTCAGTGCATGATTTACAAACTGCAGCACGGGGAAGAGCGGGACAACGGCAAGTTCCTATATTCTTTGAAAGTGCAAATTTATACAGAAGAAGAGGGAAGAAAGGGGCAGATATAAGAAAGGTGCAAAGTGTGCAGCTGCATGAGGGCCCTATACCCATCCCAGCCACAAGGGGCGTCAAATCCCACTATTGGCTACATCTGTCAATAATGGAAGCATCTCCTGACTATGGGAATAATAAAAAGCCATTGACCCGTTATGGCTGCAACTAGGGAGGTGCAGAGTGTGCCGCTGCAAGGGCCCCATACCCTCCACAGACCACAGGGGCTTTAAGTCATTTCTGCGGGGGTTTCAAGTAAGTTTCCACTGTTGGCTACGTCCATCAATAATGGAGAGATAACAAGAAAAGGTTTGCTTACTAAAGGGATGCTTAGGAATTCTTATGTATGCCAAGCCTGAAGTTATTAGTGAAAAAATATAGAGAGGCAGGCTTTTTCTGGCAATTCATTTTCACCAGACGCGTTTCGCCCCAACAAGTGGCTTCCTCAGGGGATATAGAGACTTGAGTAAAAATAAATGTGGTGGAAAGAAGAGTCCAAAGGTGTATGATGGAGTTATGTACAGTGAGGAGATGCCAGTATAAAGATGGCACTGCAATTGTGTTAAGAAAGAATAAACTGGTTGCAGAAGCAGTTTGTTAGTGCGGTTATCTTTCTAGCATGGGGTGAGTTTTTTCAGCGTTTTGAATGTGCAAATCCTTTATGGTGCGTTATCTCACAGAGGTTTAGAGTTTGGCTTGACATGGCTAGATGATTGGATGGCTGAGATCAGAAGAGCTTCATCTCATATACTAAGCTAAGTGAATGATCCCTTGCAAAGAGATTGTTCACTTTACTAAGTGAACAACCCATCTTCTTTCCGGAAATCAGCCCAATCATGTGAATGAAGAGGTGAAAGCTCCAAAAATTCACCAATAATAAAAACCCTGCGGGGGACTCCATGTCAGTTCCCACTGTTGGCTACGTACATCAATAACAAAGGCCTCTCCTGACTATGGGAATATTGAGAAGCTGATTGGATGGCCAGCAGAGGTTAGCAGAGCTTCTTCTTCATATACACTAAGCTAAGTGAATGGTCCCTTGCAAGGAGCTCATTCACTTTATTAAGTTAACAACGCATCTTCTTTCAGTAAAACAACCCAATCATGTGACCGCAATGGTGAAAGCTCCAAAAATGTAAAAAATAAAATTATTTGGCCGTTTCTAAAATCATTAAACCAGTTCTTGGATGGCATTAAGTGGGCAGCTGGGTGGAAGCTGTAAACATGTAATGGGCAGACGTAGGGGGTGCAAAGTGTGCCAATGTACAAGGGGCCCTCCTCAGCCAACAGGGGACCCCAAATATGTTCCTTTGGCTATATCTGCCATTGAGACCTGAGATTCCATATTTATAAACTAACTTCATTTGGTGCCATTCCCCTCCCCCCTTTACCCACCTAACCTTTTCTTTGGTCCAGCTGCTCCAGTGAATGAATCAGGGGTCTTACAGCGGTCAAGTGTTCAATCTCCAGCTCTTCCCAATATTAAGGGGGCAGGAAAGGACAGACATGAAAGCTCCATTTTCGAGTGCCGCACCATCTGCTCGCTGTGACTCACTGATAAAAAGATCTTTCTAATAGTGTTTTGCAATGTCTTCAATGCAGGAGAGTATGTGAGATCTGTGGCATGATGGAAGCATTGTACACGGAGCACTAGTTAACCCTAGTTAGGTCCAATTAGGAAAATACATTCCAGGTGCAACAGAAATAAATGTCCAAGACTCACAGCATGAAGGATCCGTGGTTTCTCGTTGGAAGCAGTGGTCACTCTGCAAAGGTCCATTGGCTAAAGGAGCTCTTTTGAAATTTTGAAACTCTTGCATTTTACATGGTGACAATAGAAGGAACCGTGAATGGGCTTTTATTTGCAATGGACATATTACATTGCAATATAAGTCTATTGGAATGAAAAGCTTCTGCTTGAAGCAGATCAGAAGGAGGTTGGTTGCAGGTCAAAAGACCATATTAATTAATTCTGAATGATCTCAAAAGCCCAACTGATGCCATCGATCGATGCAAACCCTAAACTATGAATGAGGGGTTTGGGAGCCACATGGCTCTATCTGGGCTTAGAGTCTACTTGTGCCAATAAAGCTCCCACCAAAACAAAATGCCCAGCACTTGTAAAAATCAAAAAGTAAGCTTTTGCTGCAATACTTATCTTCAAACCAGAGCCCTCTACTGCATTAAGTCCATTCACCAACCAGATGTCATTCATCTTTTGCATCTAATGATGCCTACTATTATTTAATACACCTTCCAGGGACCTAAGCTGGCATGGACAGCTTTTCAATATGACAGCCTGGGCTCAGAGTACTGGTACACATGACAACAAGTAGGGACCACTTTTTGCATAATACCAACTTGCTAATATGAGAAAGCAGATGATCACATTAATCTGCTACTTCTCCTTCATCGTCCAATCACAGGCTAGGGGAGGGACAAGACCTGTAAAAGTTACTGATAACAATCAGGTCTTCTTCCCGGCCAGGACTGCACTCTAGCAGAGCCGTGTTAATCCTAAACCTTTATGGACAGAAATACAAATCCCTTGGTAGATAAAACTAATCTTTTTATGTATTTAGGTTGTAAATTCAGCTGTTTGCCTGCAGTTCAGCTTTAAAAGAATCTGTAAATGAAGAACTGAAGAAAGTTTTCTACATCACCACCTCGCCAGACTCAATAAAGAGAAACAGTAAGTTAGATTCTCCAGAGCCCTCCAACATGAACCTGACTGGAGAACAGGATTTTCACAATGAAAATGGATCAATTTTTCATGTCCCAGCGGTTGCAAAGGTTAATATATTGCCGGATAGGCCCCGAGGAATTGACTTACCTACAACACGGCATAAGAATAGAAATTATTGGCTACGTGTAACAAACTTTCCTCCGACCTTGCCAATTTGTAGGAAGTTTCCTTTATTTTTAGTTTTCAAGGACAAATCAGCTTTTTCATTTTTGTCTCATAGTTGCTGCTCCATATGTTTAATTCATGAGTCGCATTCATGCCGTGTGATGGTCTCCTGAATATTAGGCTGTTGGAATTGCAGGCGTGTTACAATTAGCCGAGATATTAATTAGCCTTGTGCTTAGGAAAAATCAAAAAGTTGTTAATATGCAAGAAATGAAAATATATTCACGCAAGCATGGCGAGTGTGTAAGGTTAAGTTTGGAGGGATGATGAGAACAGCCAAGTGGCACCTTGCCAGCCGCTTGGTGGCCCCAACCATTGCATTGGTTACTAAAGCAGAACTAAACCCGCCATACTCACCTGTCCCTGTTCTGTTGCAGGGTTACACCAACCAATCATCTTCTCTTCCTCAAGACAATCTTTGGCCACCCTGATTGGCCAGGATGACGTAAATCCTGTTCAGGGACCGGAAGCCAGGATTGCCAATATTTGCCAGTGGGCAGAATTAAGCTATTCGCTGTGATCCCCATTTATTTTTGATGGGCATCCATGGGTGAAATGCTAACCTTATCAACTCAACTATGAGCACACATCATGGACATGAGACAGCAGACCACATTGTAAGCTCACCCCTCATCTGAACTTAGCCTAAACTATTGAAATTTGTTAACTTAAGAAGTTGCCCCTTGATATTCCATTTAATATTACTAAAATATTATATTGTTTCAGATTGATGGTGTGATAATCGTAGCATGTGAATCAGCTGATACAATACCTACATTATTACCATTTAGGGCTGTTTTTCATTCTAAAATTTTAGAAAATTTTGGTAAAATTTTGTAAGTCAATGGAGAAGTCATTGGAGAACGGGAATTCTGCTATTGTTAGAAAAGAAAGTATTTCTGCAAGAAATTATTACTAACTTGTTCCAATGCCTGCACC
Organism: Pyxicephalus adspersus; assembly: GCF_032062135.1. Lineage (NCBI taxonomy): Eukaryota > Metazoa > Chordata > Amphibia > Anura > Pyxicephalidae > Pyxicephalus > Pyxicephalus adspersus. Next base: position 142,646,414 of record NC_092862.1, read on the forward strand.
ACCAAAATGTTGTGCTAAAGATCTAAGCCTGCTGAAACATTTCACGCACATTTCTAGTCTTAGCCAAAGCCAATTGGAAATCTGTCTTGCCAGTCCCATGCTTGACAGAATAAACTACATTATAAGCCATTAAATGTGCATAGGGGACAACTACTGACCACTTTGTAGAGTCCTAACCAACTCACTACAACCCATTATTAAAAAATATGTTGAAAAGTATTGACGGGTGGTCACCAATAGGCAAAAGCACCCAAACACAACAAGCCAATGGGAACACTGACGTTGCTTGTAACCACAATACACAACTGGCTGCAAGTTTGCCATTTAGAAATATGTCATTGAGCGCCCCCATTGGCTGAATATTCTGAAGGGGTCATCAATATAGTCGTTAAATTGGGTAGCAGCTGCCCACATTGTGCCAATGAAAGCGAAACCAAAGTTAGCTTGAACAAGGTAATTATTTATTTTGATTAGTGGTAATGTTAGCAGAATTTTCATTGTAAAAGGAACTTTGCCAAAGTGACCTGGTCAGGCTTAGGGTTTATCTTGTGTCCACCAAGAAATCAAATGCATAAAACTTCCACGGGGAATAAAGTTCTAATTCTGCTCCATTATACTGCGAGAGGTGCTGACACCAACACAAATCACCGGCTAATAGATCCTACAATGATTGGACTTTCTCTGCCGGCACTATAATTACACTGATCATATTTCCATCCATTCATTGTCTGCCTGTAGATAAAATGTTCTCTTCATTGTTCAGCTCGTATATCACAGCCGGGATCATCTCCAAAATCATTTTTCATTTATCAGCCTTATAGTGAAGAATGTTTTATTTGCAGTGGACTCCTGAATGCCATCAGTGTGTGCAATGCCAGGCCGGCATGATAAGAAGACGGGTTTTAGTGGATGGGACCACCGGCCAATGTTCAGATCACAATCTTACATTTATATCAAAATTGGTTGTTAATTTTCCAAGCAGAAAATTTATAATAAAAAAAGTTCCCCTTTATAACACGTGATTAAGCTGACAGTGCTGTGATAGGGAATACATAGCTATACTATACTATAGTTTAGGTCTATGATGTCCCAATTTGCCGATATTTGGGTTCATGGGAAGCCATTTGGCCATGATATAAGACAAAGACATGAAAGACAAAAATCAAAATGATTGCATGCTCCCAATCAATTGCCAAATCCTTTGTGAATTGTAGTCATCAGGAGAAGTGTCCCCCCAATACCACCAACCAATAAGTACACTGCAGGCACTGGCTCCCAACCAGGTGCCGTTGTACACAATAGGCAACTTTTGCCTTGGCCAGTGAATGTTAGCACTGGTACCAGCCCAATCAAACACCAACCAATGCAAAAACCACTTGCTGTATGTTTGTAATTGTCTGGAACATGGGTAGAATATGTGAATGTTGGGCATTGTTCCTTTGGTAGTGGTATTGCTCCTAAATACTTTCATCTAATGGGAGCATTTCTCCTATATACATTACCAACTTGACTCCCATTGACTACTACTACTACAAGAACGGCAGAATTTGTCTACATAGTTGAAAGAAAATGACTTCGTTAACATCACAGAACAATTCCCAAACTCATAGGAATCCAACATAAGCAAGTTCACCCATTGTTAGTTTTCGGGTTACAAGTTTAGGGATATTGGGGTCTGGTCGATTTATAGGTGCATTGGCACTAGCATAGGAAATAAAATGAATGGGCTGTCTCAAAGCATGATAGATTAAGTGTTTGTGCATTGATGCAATGCATAGTCAGAATTTGCCCTAAAGCTAAAGGACTCCTTTACCGTGGGATTAGGCATGGACACAGGGAGGTGCAAAGTGTGGAGCTGCATGAGGGTCCCTGAATCTCCTTAGCCAGCAGGGACCCTGTAGGGGCATAAGGTCAATTCGGCAGGGGGGCCTAAGTTAGTTCTCCACAGAGGTTCACTGTTGGCTGTCCACAACTGGGTAAGATTTATTATTTTTGCCCTCAAATAAGGTCAAGTATAGTTGAAATGAACGTCACTAACACTTAGGAGCCATTTAAAGCCCATTGCACCATTAAAAAACACCAAAAAACATATTGTTGCTGTCCCCATTTACTCCAATGCATTTCCCCAAAATGTAAACATTTTTGCAAAACGTTAATAATTTAATGAAATTGATAATCTCCTAATTTTGCTTATGTGTACCAGAGAATGGTCATGGGTTCTGCTCTAGTGCCAAATTGCTACAACATAAGAGGAAAAGCTACAAAATACACTGACATTTTTTAGACATGTTTTAGATAAAAAGACAAAACTAAAACTCCAGTTAGGTGGCTGCCAGCTTATCCATAGTCAGGAGATAGATATCCTTTATGACACCTTAAAAGATACCCATTAAAAGACAATAATAAAAATATATATACACAACAAATTACAGGTTGACATTCCAAAATCCGGCAACCTCCGGAGAAGTGCCGGATTTTTTACGGTTATATATGCTGTATAGTTAACAGAAAATGACAACTTGTACAGTCCTTTAAATGGATGCTGAATCCATATTGGGGCCATACAGCAGCAAATAAGATGAGAAGGAATGAGCAGGAAAACTCGTGCAAGCAAGACCCAACAGCTGATTCTGGAGTACAGCGCCATCAAAACATAAACGGCGCCTCCAGAAAACAGTGCGCTCGGAAATCAGAAGGAACCGGATTATCGATGGCCAGGTTTTTGAATGTCAACCTGTACTAAAAAACCTAAATCATGCAATTTTAAAATCAATTTTAACGGTTTTATATGCAGTGTTGGTTTAAATAATCCCTTCTATGAAAGCCCTTGTTTGGGAACATTCTGTTGCAGGGTGACAACTCTTGTTCCTTCTCTCTCACCCACTCTCCTCTGTTGTCACCAGGTCACAAACAGCCACAGTTGTCACTGCTAGAAAACCAGCCTTGGAAAATGCTATACAACCAAAAATGGGTAATGTACAGCCAAACTGGTAGAATTGGAACAGCATTTCCCAACCGGGGTTCCTCCAGAGGTTGCTGGGGGTTCCTTGAGCAATGAGCAGTTTGCACCCCTCAGGTCAGTGTAAGTGACTCCAATGGTCTTTTTGGCTATCTGTAAGGGTGACATTCTTCCCAATGGCCAGCAATGTAAGAGGAATTCTTCCCACTGACCACCACACTAATATACTGTGATCTGTGGATATATTATTAATAATAAAGGGGTTCCCTGAAGACCTGAAAGTTATTTCAAGAGTTCCCCCATGTTAAAAGGGTCAAAAAACAATGGAGTGCCAAGCCCCTTCACTACAGGACATTATTTAAAAGGATGCTACACATCCAGAAAGATTAAAAAACATTCTTTAAATGACATTAACATGGTAAAGCTTTGGTAGATTTCAGCGATTGGGTTTACATCTATTTTAATTCTACGCCAATTCTATCATCTCCTCCATAATCCGATGGACCAGTTCTTCGATGATAGAAAATACGTTTCTAAAAAGAGAATAAATCTGAATGTAATGCGATTGCCCAGGAGAGAAGCAACTTGTCATGTTATATTAGATGATGACGAGCGCTCCGTGTTTTTTTAATGAACGACTCTACAGAAAAATGATGTGAATATTTATAGATGTGGCAACGTGTTAGGAGGCAGGTGCAGGGATCCACAATGGATGTAATCTGCGCCTCTATCTGCATCTAATTGAGAGGTGAAAATGGGGTTGTGTACATTAAGTCAATGACAAATCCTGACCTGGTATAATCCAGCCATGTTACTAAAACATCCACATATCATTTCTTCTAATAGAGACATAAATCTAACGCTTCGCTCGTGTTGGTTTACTAAAGTCAACCCCCAGTTTTGGTTTGGAAATCCTGGCAACCAACGCTGAGTTGGGCATTACCAGCTCAGCATTTTTGACATTTCTCCAAAACGATTAGGCGGGTAAGAATGATTTTGCAGAAGAGACATCACCTGTTTCTTTCTACACCAATGCCCTGTCAACATTTTTTGAACTTTAGTTCAACTTTAAGAACATCTACTACTTTCAGTTTTATCACCCAATTAAGTATTCTTAGGTGTCATTGCAAATTTTAAAGCAGCACAGTGGCGCAATGGTTAGCACTCTGACCTCTGGCAGTGCTGAGGGTCAAATCTCATCCAGGACACTACCTGCATGGAATTTGCAGGTTTTCCCCATGTTTGCATGGGTTTCCTCCCACATTCCAAAAACAAGGAGGTTAATTAGTTTCTCTCAAAAATTGAAAAAGTGTTCATGACATATGACCATGGTAGGGACATTAGATTGTAACTCCCTTTAGGGACAGCTAGTGACATGACTATGAAAGTTGTACACCATTATGTACTATGTCAGCGCTATATACATACTGGATGATAATACACCTTCATCAGTTTGCAATGATGTGCTATGAATGCAACGTAGGGGCATGTGTCTGCAATAAGAAACATTGCTGGGCGTCAGGATTAACGCAGGATCTACTTCTGTGGTCATAAATGAATTTTATATATTGATTTTTAAAAGTTCACTGTTTTTATTTAATTAATGGACTTTTTCGTGGTTTGTAAATACCGTGGCTATGCACACCTGTAGGGATCAGCGAACACCTGGAAGTTCGGGTTCGCCGGGTTCAGACGAATTTCGGCTCAAAGTTCGGGTTCGAGTCTGGGTACCCAAAATCGTAAGGTTCGGTACGGACCCGAACTTTACAGTTCGGGTTCGCTAAACACTAATATTAATGCTTAGTGGGTAGGGATGAGCGAACAAGTGGAAATTCGGGTTCGCTGGGTTTGGACGAACTTGGGTTAAAGTTCGGGTTCGGGTCTGGGTACCCAAAATGGTAAAGTTCGGTACGGACCTGAACTTTACAGTTCGGGTTCGCTCAACACTACACACCTGTACTCATTCCTTTGGGAAGGGCAGATATCTGTTTGCAGCTTAATAAAAAGGAGCTTCTGGATTCCACTATAAACCCCATTAACATAACCCACACTCCTATTTTCTTGGAAAGGGCTTGTCCCTCAACTTTGGCACTCTCCTTTCATTGTTGAGGGAAGGCATTTGCTTTGGTATGGTACAAGAAAGTGAGCACAAACGTGCAGCCCCCCTTTCCAAGCAGCCCAGTCGGCACACCTGGGTAGGTGTTCTGTTAATGATACCTATGATACTTGTTGCAGGTTTTAATTATTCATCAAAAAGTGTAAAGATCTGATAGAAATTTTAGTTCTTTCCCTATTTTATCAATAACTTTAGTGTATTTCTAACACACTCCTTGTCCTAAAGTACCAACTTTCCCTAAAACAGAAAGTTTGGTATTAAGAACAATGCATAGTAAACATAAAAGAAAAAAAAGCCTGAAAAAAGAAAAACTAATGCGGCTCTCACATTCAAGGTCAGGTGTGCTGCAATATACCACAATCCCATTCCTTGGTTCAGATACATTTTAGTTTTTCCTAAGCAGGCTCAGCACAAGCAAGACTCGGCTGACTTGTTGCTGCTCATCTGGGAACCTTCCAGCTTCATAGTGAAACCAATCATCACAAATTACAGCCAACATTTCCCTGCAAATAACTTTCGACTTTGCGGAAAGCTGTTGTTTATGGGATATATTTACATAATCAGAGAACTGTCACATGAAATAAAAACAAAGAAGAATTATGAAAAATATCGCAGAATGGTATGTGGGAATTGAGCAGATGAATTTTAAAAAAAATACAGCATATTTGTAAAGCACAGAGCTAGTTTTCTATATTTAAAATTTCTACCAGAGCTGTATTTAGGAAAAATAAAATAGCTTAGGTTGCCAAACTCACCTTTAGACCTGAGCTGTCTCCTGCAGTACTTCTTTTCCACCACAAGATGACCTTGATGACACCCAGCGTCTTAGTAAACACTGGCGGGAGTAACACATTGCCCTTTATGGGCCGAGTCAATATGCAGAGAGCGACACTGACATCATCACGTCAACGCCGCTCTCTGCATCTCTGAGGATTAAAAGATCAAGCGGGAAAGATCAAGTGAATTACATTCTTGGTATCGAAAAAGGATAAAGAAAGAAATAACATAATATGTCTGTTCTGAAATTTCTTATGCTTGCAGGCCTTTAAAGGCCAAAATTCTTCTTTATGCAGAACTATGGACATTCAATATGGCGTCCAACTCCCTCCACCGCCACCACCATGAATTTCTACTTACTCACTTCTAGCTTTTAGCAACCATCGATAATCTTCATTGTTTCTGCCCAGGGCTGTCACCAGAAATTTCTGGACCCCATACTAGATAAATATCCTGTTTCCCGTCCCCCTTCCATATCTCAAAGTCTCAGCATTGCAAAAGTTTAGCTCTTTTAATTGGGGCGCAGTACAGAAGAATCCTTTGCTCCCCTTTCCTATGGGCTGCCCTGCTCCAACCATCCTCAGGTTGTAGATGATCCTCAATGGCATTATAAACCACACCACCAGTCCAAATATTATTTTGGAATTCTTGTATATTGAACATAAAACTATATACAAACACAGAATACGTTTCCTTTACAGACAGGTTCTCTTTAAAAACAAAGTTCATAATAATTCCTATAGTTTTTTTTCCTATTTATATAATAACTGTATAACACCTGCTGGATAGTGAGACGTAATCAGGAACCTTATTGGGCAACGTGGGCATGGTACTTTTTCCCCCGCCATAATCATTCTATTTGTAACCTTTGCACCATTGATTATTCCGGGCCGGGATAAGAGAGCTGCGGGACATCCCAGAGGCCCGTGCTGGGAGCCCCTGCTATATTAAGAGATGGAGCTATTATGTGGTCTATAAATCCGGCCTAATTAATAAACCACACGCAGGAAAAATTCCTCCTAGCTCCTTTGTGTATTGATTGGAAGAGCCGGTCATGCTTTTAGATCGCACTCGGCGGCTCTGCGTCTTCCAGCTTGTTAAAGCAAAGCCCCTGCGATTAGAAGCTGCTGGCACAGAACCAGAGTCATGCAGAGACACAACCAGCGTGGCCATGTACCACTGAACCAACCATTATGTGGGAGGAAACCAGCCCCCCCAAAGGATTTATAGGTATTTTCCAAGTACTAATGGGACTGTACATTTCCAATACTATTAGAAGCATTCACCTATGTGATATATGGAGGTGAATGATTATTTTGTACTACAGTAAACCAGACATGAGCTTTAATAAATGCTTTGCACATGCATCACATTAGTGCGTTGTGGGGAGTTGCAAGCAATGTGGGTCGGTCTGCATTACCCGGTGCACCAGGGGGCATTCAGGAAGCTCTGCGCTGCTGCTCTTGTGTTTGAGGGCTTAAAGCGTACCTAAACTCAGCATTTTCACTTTACATAAAAGGGTAATCAACCCTTTAATGCAAGATGTAGACGTAGGAAGAAGAGGAGAAGATGGCGATAACTGGCACGACGGCCTGATGATGGATCCTGGGACAACGCGGGACCGGATAGAAGAACCCTCCCAACGGATCAACTGCTCTGCCGGATTGAAGGTAAGTAGGATTTTTTTTTGTTTTGGGTAGTTTTAAGTTAACTTCTTCTTTAAAGTAGAATTTTCACAAAACAAAAATCACCCAACTTTACCTGTGAAAAGCTCTGATTCATCCACAAGCCGAGCCAAGTGAGTCCTGCGCTGTCCTGGCTTCCCTCTTCTTTCCAGGGCTCGCTGTTCTGTCCAGAGCCGTCATTCTTCACGTTCTTCTTCACGTCATCCAAGCTCACACTGAGCAGTGACCATTATCCAAATGCAAAAAAGGTGCTAATCTTACTGTACATGCGTGAGATTGGGTGACACATGCTCCTGGGTGACACATGTCCGATTTTAGGCATGCATAGAAGGATCAGCCAACAGCCTCCTGCCTTTACTAATGTGGCTTTAAAGATGGAAGAGGAGAGGAACTCCCCCATAAAGTTTAAAATAAAGCACACATTTTTTCCATTATATAAAAAGAATAGCCCCCCTTTTACATAATGTTAAAAATGTGATGAGAGGTCCGCTTTAAACCTGTATGTGTGGTGCCGCTCATTGCAAACGGTCCCTTCAATGCAAGGCACCACAATGCACATTTCACATGATGAATGGGCTGCCATGACAAAATGCACATATACATATGTTGTATTGCACATTATTGCACACACTGCAATGCATCACGGGTGTATGCAGATATGCGGTGTAACATTAAAGCTCATCTCTAAGCATTCCAGGAAACCTGGAATACACAGATGCAAAATGCTTTGTGCACCAAAGGATTTGTAAATCTGCCCAGCCAGGTTTGGTAATCACACCCAGTAGGGGGACAACACTTCCCTGTATTGAATAAATCTGCCCTCCAACCCTCCCTTTAGTCTTGCGCAGTTCCTCAGTTTTACAGCTCCTCTCCTGGACTGAAATTTAATAATCTCATTTCACTGCACACTGAGAGCTTCTCACAATGGATCCAAATTATTAAAGCTCTCCAAGGCTGGAGAGGATACACTTTCATCAGTGAAGCTGGGTCCTCGAATGGATCAGGTCCAGGATTCAAAACATTTCTCAGCTGATAGCATTTGACTTTAAAGGAAAAACAATCCAGGTTTTCTGGATCACCCAGCTTCACTGATGAAAATGTATCCTCTCCAGCCTTGGAGAGCTTAAATAAAACAGGCTCAATGTGCATTGGAAGCCTCATTTCCTGGCCGGAGGATGTCCAGCATCATCTAGCCACTTCCTCCCCAGCCTGACTGCCCCTGGCCCATTCCCTTAATTCATAGGATTCAGGATAAATCATGGAGGATCAGCATATATGGCCATTACCTAGAACTGTCTGAATACAGCTTGCTCCTCCAGACTGACACCACCCATTTAGGCATTTTAAAAGGAACGAAAGGAGAACCAGGGAAGGCAAAAAAATAAATTTACAATGGTGTCACTTCTCCGAATCCTAATGACTCGACAATGAAGGAACGTTAACATCTTCTACAGGGAAATACAAAAGAGACAAATATGATGCAGTCAGTCATTGCATTAGCCTAGAAGTTTTGGTATTGCCGAGCCCCCCAACCCGTCTATAGAATTGCATTATTGTTGATCCAGTCTAAGAAAAAGCCAAGCGATTGTTATTTGGCTCTCTGCTGTCACTTGGAGACTTGCACACTAAAAGTTATTTTTCATATCAAACCATTTATTTTTTTATCCTGTAAATATTTGAAAGAAAGTGAAATTGATGCCTTCGAAAAAGACAGAATTGGTTTAAACAACTTGACTGGAAATGAAATGACTCATTTGTTGAAGAGTAAAAAAATGGATCTTTGCTGACATCGAAGCAAAAATTTCCCATGTTACAAAAACTACAACACAATCACCCGAGCAAATGTCTTCACCTTCATGTGCCGGTACAGCTGAAACATCTTGTAGCTGAAGATATAAATATCAAGCAGATATAAATAAAAAATCTATCAGGGTGCAAAGTTCTTTCCAAAAACCAAAGTAACGGCACAAAAAAAATGCTGATATTGGATTACAATGGCATCTCATTGCCAATTTTATGTAAAAATATAACTAAACTATTTCCTAGTCTCTCAGGTCTTGGGTAGGCAGGGTAAATGTGTTTTTTTTACATACTGTAATACTTTTTTACCTCTCTCCCTCTCAATGGCCCTGATTTATTAAATTTCTCCTAGGCTGGAGAGGATACACTTTCATCAGTGAAACTGGGTGATCCAGCAAACCTGGAATGGACTATGCCCAGCTAAGGATCCTATAAAGGTCTTTTCCTATGATTTTATTTGATTCTTATGATTTTAATTAAACACTTTTTTATTAATATTATTGGTCCTCTCCCTTATGGTTCTATAGCTCATCTAAACATTTTGGGAGGTACAAGATTTACCAATATATACAACTTTCATGCAAATTCCCAGCCTATCCAAATACTGGATTGGGGAACTCTACCCCTGGCAAGATTTGACACAATGGCCCTGATTTATTCAAGTTCTCCAAGGCTGCAGAGGATACACTTTTATCAGTGAAGCTGGGTGATTTGGCAAACCTGCAATGGATTTCCTAAAAGTAATTTGCTATTTGTTAGCAAATGTTTTGAATCATGGACCAGATCCATTCCTGGTTTGCTGGATTACCTCATCTTCAGTGATAAAAATGTATCCTCTTCAGCCTTGGAGAGATTTAATAAATCATGCCTAATATGTGGATATTCCATGATGCCTTGTGTTCTTGTGGATCCCAGTCTATACAAGCTCAATCATAGGGAGCATGGGGACAACACTGCTCCTACTCAGGAAGCTGCTCAGAGAAGGTTGCCACCTTAGGAGAGGAAGTCATAAAAAAATGCTAAGATCACCATTTATTTTTTATTTATTTAAAAATTAAAACTGTACAGGAAATTGATTAATTTGAATACCTGAACCTGTGGTCACTTTAGAAGTGCAGCAAATTCCATAAAACACACCATGCAAAGTAACCTGCAAACCTTGAGACCCTGAGAGCTGAGAGCTCAGTCCATGTCCCCCACCGCTTTATTGGCAAGTTATTATAGTAATCAGCCTGTAATAAGTAGTAGGAGCATGAAAGGGAGCTCTTGTCAAAGGAGCTTGTAGAGATTTTTTTTTTTAGAGACATTGATCCAAAACTGAGGACCCTGTTCTGCTCCACAAGGCATGGGACGATATATCCGGGTACTCCAGGTACCTGCCTTCACTGTCATTTTATTGTAGTCCAGGGATTCCGAAAGCAGGTTCAGGGCACATCTGGACCCTTTTCACCCATACATGGGTCTTCTTTTGCATCCCTTTGCTTTAATCGATGATCTAATCTCAAGTATGGCCAAGGTTGGGTGGCCCTCGAACACAAAAGGGCATCAATGGTTCTTTTAATAAAATTTGGATCTTTTAGGGAGAACAAGAGTGCATCACCAATGGGTCCAAAAGTACAATAATGACTCATGTAGAAGGTCAAATAAAACAAGCAAATATGTTGGAAGGATATTAATAGTATTCTTTCTTAACGAGGGCTTAATATGTTGGCTTGGATGGAATATTGGTCTGCTAGGTCCTAATGTACTCAACTCTAGAATAAATTGTCTACTTGTGGATATACTATTACACATGGAATAATGGTTTTGATAAAGGAAGAACTTTAAAGTCCCTCAGAGATATTGGTTATTTATGCTTTTCATATGATTATATATATATATATATATATATATATATAATCATAAGACATATATATATATATATATGTGTCACTGAGCGTCACCCAAATATAAGCTGAGATTCATTTTCTATTGAGAAATTTAGGACAACAAAACTTGGTTGAGTATACTTGAGTATTTTATATATATATATATATATATATATATATATATATATATACACACCTGGAAGATTCCTCACCCAACAATGTTTGAATGAAAGTCAGATTCCCTGCTATATAAATAGATCCCTTTGACATTATATACTGAACCATATACACAGCCCTACATATACTAAAAAATACTATGTTATACTAACATATTTTAATAAATAAAAAAAATATATATTATTTTCTAACTAGTTTTTGCACTTACCAATACAGCTATTCCAAGATGTCAGCTGTCCAATTAGTTTGAACTCTGGTGTCAATTTTGCAAGATTTTCATTGCACCCAGTACTTTGGGTACCCAGTACCAGGGAACTAAGTTAACATTAGATTAAGAATGTCCTGATTTTCCATTAATTGCATTGGTGATAAAGGTAGTGTTGGTGTTATTTGTATTTGTTTTTTTATTTTTTGTATATTGTGTGTTGTTTTTATGCACTGTTGTATTTTGTTATATTAATTTATCCTATTTTTCCCTGTTTACTTATAAAAGTGATGACTGGAATTTTAAATGATGTGAGAAAAAAAAGAAATGGCGATCTGAATCACTTCAGCTTAGACTGAAAATGCTTTGTTAAAAAAAATGAAAGGCTTTACCAAAGATCATTGCTCAGCAGCTGGTATGATTTTTGCACTTTTGCAGATAAAGGTCTTGGAGTCCGGTAATCTATTTGTTTGCCATCTAATCACACCGGCCTCTCACCGCCACTGCGTCAAGGATCACGGTGACATTCACAAGTCCCAGTCTGGCGGTGTACCTGAAGCACCTGGGGATGGCGATAAGGAAAATACATTTGTCCTGTTAGCACTTATGGCGGTAAAGCAGAGAGAAGTACAAGGCTGAGCTGCCAGGGGCCACATTTAGATCAGATTGGGATCTCATGGAATGAATAATTCTCCGCCAATTCATCCTCAGCTGTTCAAAATGATTTCAGTCTTTGATATAGAGAAACCAAAAAACTAAATTGCAAAAGGAAATGTGCAGCTCGGTTATTTCCAGAGCAATGACCTTAAGAAAAACTAACCCTAAAGAGAAAAATGTCACCAAGAGGCAAAGATTTTTGGCAACGACTTGCTTACACCATGCATTGTAAAGCTCAGCTCTGTTCCTGGCACTGCCCAATAGACTTAGATGCTAGGAACCTGCAGGCAATGCAATGGGCCTGATTTATTAAAGCTCTCCAAAACTGGAGAAGATAGACTACCATGGGTGATCTTGGGTGATCTAGCAAAACTAGAATGCATCTGCTCCAGAATTTAAAGCATTTGCTAACTAACAGCAAATCATTTTTAGGAAATCCATTCCAGGTTTGCTGGATCACCAAGGTTCTGCTATGATAGTCTATCTTCTTCAGTCTTGGTAAGATTTAATAACTCAGGGCCAATATCAACGGCCATGAGTGGTTGCCCAATAGCCAAAAAGGATCCAGAAGAGTCTGTGGAGAAGATGGTGGGTTTGAGAGATGGATCCTGGACCTGTCATGGCTGCAGGGCAAGAAAAAGGTAGATTTGTGCCATAACCAGAAAGTATGTTGTGCCAATTTCGTCAACAAGCTCACCAACAGCTTTGGTTGCACCTTAACCTTCCTAGCGGTAACCCCGAGTGTGATTCGGGGTAGAAAAAAGTTGCTAAAAGCGGTAACCCCGAGTCACACTCCGGGTAGGTAATCCTATAGTAAGTAATAGTAAATAGAGCCTTACCTGATCCGCTGGCGGTCCCACGCCATCCAGCGCCACAATCTCCGTCTTCTTTCTTCCTCCGGCCCGCTTCTGCACCCGATGAGTCACCGGGGAGTTTTAAATGTCTTTAAAAACCCCAAATATAACCTTGTAAAACTATCAATGACTTATGTACAAAGATTATGGCTATGGGAGGGGCCCATAAGCTCCACCCAGTAAAGGAAGTCTGCAGCAATCTGCGAGAAGGGGTGGGGACAAGACCAGTCATCCTGCACAAGTAGATGGAGCAGTAGTGCTTGGTCTTAATACAAGATACCCCAACACAATTTTATCTTGGAATACTGCACATATCTAAAGAAATACACAAAGGACACCAAGCTTCAACTAAGAATACACATGGCTCCTGCATATAGACAATGTTTGTTTATCTCAGAGTTCAGCTTTATGTAAAGCATTGAAAACTGTTTTTTCTGTTTATTAAGCTAAAGAAATAGCTCCAAAATCCTGTGAATCCTGTGAAAGCACAAGAGAGCCAAACAGATATTGAATAAATGCTAATAGCGGTATTATCATTCTGCTGTGCTGGCTTAGAATAACAATTTAGCCGGAAAGCAAGTTATACGCTGCCCACCTTGTACCACCATTGTTAAAGTGCACCTGTCGTGACAGCATCATGTAAGCTACCATTTGCCTTTAAACAGTATGGATCTGATTTATTACAGCTCTATAAGACTGGAGAAGATATACTATCATGGGAGAACCTGAGTAATCCAGCAAATCTGGAATGGTTTTCTTAAAAAGCATTTGCTATTAGCTAGTGAACAGAACCATTCCAGGTTTGCTGGATCACCCAGGTTCTCCCATAATAGTCCATCTTCTCCATGCATGGAGATTTTTAATGAATCAGGTCCTATTGGTTGCAAGGCTGCTGTGCTAAAGCTGTGACGTCATGGCTTTCCCCACCTCTTAGATTGTAAGCTCTTTGGAGCAGGGTCCTTTCCTCCTCCTGTGTCACTGTCTGTATCTGTCTGTCATTTGCAACCCCTATTTAATGTACAGCGCTGCATAATATGTTGGCGCTTTATAAATCCTGTTTATAATAATAATATAGAGATAAGAATTAATAATGTGTTACTAACTTGCATTTACAGGCCAGCGAATTAGGTGTAAAAAAGCCAAAAGTTTTTTTATTATTATTTTTGAATACTGTATGATAGGAAACCCTTATCAGGGGGTCGGGTGCATTATATACCTCCTGCCAATGATGGGGCCCCTCCATCTATAGGGCCCAGTGGTTTCCAGCTATTTGGATAAAACAACAGAACAGATGACAAACCTACCAGCATGATTAACATGTAATTCTCGGTCTTTCCTTTTCATAGGACTGAATGGAAAGTCGGAGTCCTTCCAGCGGACAGAGATGAAAGTAGGATAATGGTAAAATATTAAACAGTAATAAGAGCGAGTTTCCTGGAAGAGCTGAACCAGGCTTGAACATCACTTACTAAAATGAAGTAGTGACCTACTTAGAAAGAGATGTTTTTTTTTTTCGTTTCAATAAATTGAAAGTAACAATTTGTGAATCAAATGATGTAGTGCTGAAACATAAAACTGAATGAAAAGAGCAAAGCAACGCAAACACGCTAAACCGGGAACAATATGCCCGAGGCTTGTCATCAGACGCCAAGTCACTGCCAAGGAGGAAACGACCGCTCAGCCAAGCTGAGATTGTAGATAAAAGCCGGCAGAGCTATATGTTATCATATAGTGATATATCACAAGAAAGAAATATATATATGATATATTACAGGAGAAAAATTCACCTTGGTAAGTGAACAGCCTATACACCTTTGGTAAATCAGCCCCAATGACCCAGCATCAGATCTGCAGACATCTGTAACAATAACAGCAAAGTGAGAAAAGTCTCTGCCCTCAGACACGTCTTGGCGTCACCTTCAATTCTGCCCTCTCATTTACCCCCCATATTCAGAACATTTCCAGGTCCTGTCACTTTCACCTACACAACATCTCCAAAATCTGCCCCTACCTGTCCCCTGAGACCACCAAACTCCTTGCACACACTCTTATCATCTCCCGTCTGGACTACTGTAACCTCCTCTTCTCTGGTATTCCACTAACCCGACTCTCTCCTCTACAATCTATTATGAATGCTGCAGCCAGACTCATCCATCCTTCCAACCTACCTACCCCATACACAGCCTTCCCACCTACCTACCCCATACACAGCCCTCCCACCTACCTACCTACCTACTCCATACACAGCCTTCCCATCTACCTACCTACCCCATACACAGCTTTCCCATCTACCTACCTACCCCATACACAGCCTTCCTACCTACCTACCCCATACACAGCCTTCCCACCTACCTACCCTATACACAGCCTTCCCACCTACCTACCCCATACACA